>NC_058520.1:47458620-47759786 GCF_904849725.1 Hordeum vulgare subsp. vulgare | reverse complement strand
AAGATACCGTATGTGGTGCTCAGTTGTTGTGCGTGGCGTAACCTGATCTGCAGAATTATCTTTGCTTCCATAATATGACAGAGCCCATACGGCCATACAGAAGCGGCGGAAAGGAACAGTCTGTTAATTTTTATCAGAGTCTGCTACTGGTACTACTTGAAAGTGAAGTCTATATGACAATCACTGTTGTTGTACTAGTGTTTATCTCACTTCACTTTGAGTATCTAGATTATTTTTTTCGCGTTGCCTTCCTCGTGCATTTGATTTTATGTATATTATTAGTTGTTGCTCTATAGTGTACTGGTAGATCAAATTGGCTTTTTGTTGACGGTCTTGAAGTGTTCGGTCTGGATTGATGTTGGGTGTTTTTTTTTAAATTGGTTATTAGGTGTTTCTTTTATCGTGAACCGCCTATGTTTGATCTTATGACGGCTATTGCTCGTCAGCAGGCTTTGGTTGTGAACCTGGATTGATGGTCCATGGTATTCTGTTTGTTATCTTGCCATGGCATTGAGAACAATTTGGTTTTAAATTTTCTGATTTTGGGTTGTGTTGTATTCTATTGTGCTTATGTGTGGTATAATGATCAACTGTTGTTTCTTCACGATAATATGCTAGAATATTGTTGCCACCAATATTATCACAGTAGAGGGTGCCTGATAGGAGCAGGGCCCCTACCAGGACGTGGTCTCGGGTTGTAGGGATGGAAGGAGGGTTGGCGAGGCTGGAGGCGCGGGTGACGGCGCTGGGGCGCCGTGATCGTGCTAGGGAGAAGGGTTGCAGGGGCGGCTAGGGTTCGGGGATGTCGACAGAAGCCGAGCAATTATGATTGCTACTTATCTCCAAAACGAGTCTTTACATGTGCTTATATAATCCCTGATGTGCTAATAAAAATATCAATAAGTTGGGCCAAGCCCCTAACTGCTTGCGCCATTGGGCCTCTTCCGGCTATAGTGTAACTGCTTGCGCCATTGGGCCTCTTCCGGCTATAGTGTACGTTGGTCAAAGCATCTCTCCTCGCCTGCGCAAAGGCGGTTCGCGGCGGAAAGGCGTCAACAACCCCAGATGGAAGACATCATGGATGCGGGCGCCCGGCGGCAACTGAAGTCGGTAGGCGACGTTGCCGATGCGCGCCAACACCGGAAACGGCCCTACGTAGCGAGGGCCGAGCTTGCGCTTGGCTCGTGGGTCCAGGGACTGCGTGGTGCGATGGAGAAGCCGCAACCACACCCAATCACCCACCGCAAACTCCGCCTCGTGATGGTGGGCGTTGTAGTATTTCTTGGACAGCTGTCGGCTTGGAGAAGACGCTGGCGCACTTCATCAAGGATCTCATCCCTGTTGCGCAGAAGGTCGCTCGCCGCCTCAGTCCGGGCCGTCCCCGGTTGAAACAAAAGAATGGGTGGTGTGGAACGACCGTAGACCACCTCGAATGGTGTGGCACGCAAGGCGGAGTGGTAGGAGGTGTTATAGCAATACTCCGCCCAAGCAAGCCAGTCCACCCAGGCACGTGGACGATCACTTGTAACACATCGTAAGTACATAGGAATCACCTTGTTGACCACCTCACATTGGTCGTCGGGGGTGAAACGCCGTGCTCAGAAGCAGCTTTACGCCCGTCCTCTGGAAAAGATCACGCCATACATGGCCGGTGAACACCGGGTCGTGATCACTGGTGATCGAGGAGGGAAACCCGTGGAGGCGGACGATGCCGTCGAAGAAGGCACGCGCGACGAAGGTGGTGGTGTAGGGGTGGCCGAGCGTGATTAATTGCGCGTACTTGGAGAAGCGGTCAATCATTGTGAGGATGACGGACATGTCACCCACCTTGGGAAGGCCCTCGATAATATCCATGGAGATGTAGGTCCAGACCTGAGAGGGCACCTCAAGGGGCTGTAGTGTCTCCGTCTTGTTGCGTTGGCAAGTCACGCAGGATCGCACCCAGTCTTCCACCAGCGCAGGGTTGTCGGGTATGTAGAAGCCGGCTCAGAGGCGGTGAAGGGTCTTTTGCACACCCTCGTGGCCGACCGAGTGTGCCAGCATAATGGTCTCGTGGCAGAGATGGTCGTGATCCGGCACAAAGAAGCGTCACTCGTGTAGGAGTAAGTCGTCGTCCAGGCGCCACGGCTCCCGCAACTCGCCCACCTCGAGGCGCTGACGGATTTGCTGCGCATCTGCAGCGGTCATCATGGCTGGGCGGATGTCATCAATGAAGGCGAATGAGGGCGCCGAGCTGATGCAAAGAGCAGCTCCCTCGGCGTCGACGGCGTCCGTGTCATGGTCGGCGTCGCGACGGGACATCGTGTCCGCCACGGTGTTGAGGCGACCCGGCCGATACTCAACTATGAAGTCGAACCCAAAGAACTTGCTAATCCACTGGTGCTGCGGAATGGTGGATAGGCGCTGGTCCAACAGAAACTTCAGGTTGTAGTGATCCGTGCGAATAAGGAATGGCCGCCCCCATATATACGGCCGCCAGTGGAGCACCGCCAAGCCGATGAGCTCCCTCTCGTAAGCCAAGATATTGTGATGGCGCGCGGCGAAAGGCCTCTGAAGAACCCGAGAGGTCCCGCGCCATGATGAAGGACGCCGCCAAACCCCGCGCCCGAGGCATCGCAGTCCACCGTGAACAACTTGTCGGAGTCAGACATCTGGAGGACCGGCCCCGTAGTGAGCGCCTGCTTGAGTGCCTGGAAGGCCTCAGCCACTTCGGTGTCTCAGGCGAAGGCGTCGCGGCGCAACAGTCGCATGAACGGTGCCGCGATGAGGCCGAACTCCCGGATAAACTTTCGGTAATAGCCCGTGAGTCCTAGAAAACAACAAAAGGCCCGTGATGAGTGCGGCATCGGCCAGGTCGCGACGGCCGCTGCGAAGTATGTCTAATTTGATGCACGTTTGTGCGTTGAGTGGGATAGGTTGTCCCGGCGTATATGAAAAAAATGTCACAGTTCAGCTACATAACTGATGCAGCAAAGCGTGTGAAACACTTTTTATATAGTATATATTCTGATCGGAAATTGTTTTTGGCTCCCGAGCTCCATAAAAGCCATTAAATAGAAACTTTGAATTTTGTGAAAATTCGTATTTTAATATTTCAAAAAAATCTGAAAAAAATACATATATAGATGTAGGTATAATACATAAGTGTATAATTTTTAGAACAAAATACGTTGAAATGAGGGTTATGCAAAAAAAACAATTCTGAAACTTTTTAACACATGTTACTATTCATAATTTCAGATCATGAATTTATCTTTTTTGTAGAGTCGTGTTTCAGAGTATTTCAATCTGAAATTTTATACACACATGGATCACATCCTTGTTTAGTTGTATATATTTTTTTTAACTTTTTTGGAACTAAATTTTTTGAATTTTGATTTTTTTTTAAAAAAATTAGCCTTCATGGCTTCCGGAAGCCAAACGTCCGTTCTCATATTCTGATACTCTTTCCGGTTGGGTTTCTAAATCAGGCATGAGTTTTTAAGTCTTCAATTGGACTTCATTAAATGAAATTTCTAACCATATACTTGTTGTGACATATTATACATGTTTTATTAGTCAAATTAAAGATCTGAAAACTTGTGTTCAGCTTATAAACCCAATAGAAAGCAATAGTCAAACTGGTAGCCTGTGAACCCGAGGAGCAGCTCTGCCATTGGCCACTGAGGCACTTGTGTTGAGCCCCCTCGAAACCGACCACCACCATGGATACCATGCACAAATCCGCCACTGCGGCGAGATGAAGATAGTCTCGCCGTAGCTTGTCACATTGCTTCCTAGCATCATGTTCTAAATGGGCCTGTATAGAATACATCAAGATTGCCCTAATTATTATACATCTAAGTGACCCAAATCAATGTTAAAAAAATACACACACGAACTTTCGCATAAAGTCAATGACATAGATGTGCAATACTTATGACGGGTCGATTTAGCAAAAAAAAAAATTTATCGCCAACTTACTTATAATTGTTGATTAGGGAATAATTGTTTAACTAAAGCATTGATAGGAACTCTGATTTGTTTTGCGGGCATCTGACACATAGACTAGTGTTCTTTTTGGGGTTCCCTATTTTCCAGTCAACCAATTAGTTATCAATGACACTAAGTAACATCAATCTAAACTTTGAAGTTAAAATCTGTAAGATTTTTTTCTCTGGGGTTTGAAAACAAAGACTGTTATTTTCTCACTAGATAAAGAATGTTTTATATTGCAACGACCTTTTTCTAATATATGCATGAACAAAATTGTAAAACCATTTGTGCTTAGCCGTCTAAGTGCTGATTATTCCTTTTTCTTACCATGAGAATACTTAAATTTATTTGTTTATTTTATCATTATTTACTCTTATTTATCCATTTATAGGATAGAGAACCACTTAATACATCAGAATTAAAAAACTCGTATAACAAGATAAAGTCGAACGATTACTCCATAGACACTTGTTTATAAGCCAAACACTGAATAGTACACAAAAAATACAGTAAAAAGCAAGCGGATGATCAAAAGCCTACAAATATGTTGAATTGAAAGCTACCGTCTAGCATTAGTGCAGAGAAGGGAACTCGCTGATATCATCTAGACTTGGCGGCGGCGGCGGCGGAGGAGCCTTCTGGGGAGCCAGCGGCGCCTCCACGCCTTCTGGAGGGGCCGCCTCGTTCATCGACACGCCGGGTTGCTGCCTCTTTGGCGTTTCGAATTTACCCGACATACCGAATTGCCGATTCCTGTAAGCTTCCTTGTTGTTATTGTTATTTTTGTTGCTGTTATTGTTGTTGTTGTAATACCTATCTCGCTTTGCTCCGTCATGCACCTTGCTGCCATCCACGGAAGCCCCCACGCTCTTATCATATTCATCTCCGTTCTTCGCCTTGGCCTTCACCATTGCCTCCGCTTCCGCCTTTGCCTTTGCCCTGGCCCTGGCCTGCCTCTCCAGCTGCTGTTTCCTGATCACGTAATCCCGTGCAGAAGGGAAGGCCTGGCCGAGCAGATCCTTGGTATGACTGGCAGTCGGCGTTTTCTTGTGCTTGGCCGCCGGCGCTTCTTGCTTGCCATCGGCGCTCCCGAAGTCGGCCACGAGCCCGTCGCCGGGATCGTTGCTGTCGAGGAGCGCGAAGAGGTTGACGCTCGGCGTCAGTCCCGCAGCCATGTCGGGCAAGCGAGTCCTTCCTGCTGCCGCGGAAAACGCTCGACGGCCCGTCGACGAGATCGAGCGATGGCTTGCTGGTGTGCGGTTTGCGGACTTCGAGGCTGCGCAACAGCCGTGTATATATACATGGCTTGACGCGCTCGTAGCCTCGTACAATCCGAGTTCAATTACGAGACGAACTAGTGTTGGGGTCTGCACGCTGTACGTACGAAGTGGAGAAGGACTCGAACACAAACCCTGCCCTCGTCACTCTCCATCACGAGGCGTTGCGGGTTGCGGCCTCCGTAGCGCTCACGGACCCGCACAGCCGCACCGGTGTAGCTCCGACGAGCTCTGCCGCTCAGCCATGGACGGCCGGCCCTTTCAGTTAGGCGTCGGTTGGTTCAGGCAGGCACGGGATAAATCGGCGGCGGCCCCGCGAGCAAAAAAGACGAAGGGTGCGGCGGCGGCGTGCTCCTCCTACTCCCCATCCTTCTTTCATGTAGCCGCCTTCCATGAAGGAGCCGGCGCCCCGAACGTGCTCGACGAAATGTCTCCAATGTATTAAAGAATTCCTCTTCTTTCTCTCTCTCTCTCCCTCTTTGCTTCAATTCGATTTTGAGGCCATGTGTGTCTATGTGGTGTCCACGATGAAACCTTCTTGCACTGCAAGATGTCGCATCACAAGAGTTCGTCTCTCAAAATGATGAGGATCAATGGGAGGAGCTTCTTGACATCGATGACGAAGGTTTTTTGGATGCGGAAAATGGGGAAGTACACCGTCGAGGAAGACAACTTGCTACTCCTTCCGTTTCTAAATATAATTCTTTTTATAGATTTCATTAGGAGATTACATATGAAGCAAAATGAATGAATCTATAATTTAAAATATGATTAAATACATCCGTATGCAGTTTTCTAATAGAACCTCTAAAAACTTATATTTAGGAACGAAGGGAGTATGTTGCATGGAAAAAATATAGTGTTGATGCCGCAAGCAATGAGCTTCGGATCAAGGAATCCTTCGATGCACGCAACAATAGTGGCTACGATGGAACACTTATTTCTCTCCTTCATCGATGGTCTACCATCTTTGCAGAATGCCAAAACTGACCGTCGTGCTTGATAAATGTCAATCATTTGAACCCCTAGTAGTGATACAAATGAGAGAGATAGGGTAGTTATTTGCTCAAATTGTATCACTACTTGTTGTTCTCTCGTCTTGTATGCATAGAAATGTAGGTGCCTAATTTGTTTTCTTATTTTTGATTTGTAGACCAACATTGCCCGGTCCTTTTTCAAGGTGAGAGGAAAGAGTGGGGAAAAAGGGAGAGGGAAGGCAAACCATTCACATTCGCCATCGTTGGATGGAACTTGAACATGAGGAGAAGTGAACGAACCGGGAAGCATATGACATCCCTAGTAAGAATAACTCCAAGAGCTCGGTTACGCATGACACATTACTTCATTTGGATGATGATGATCCATCAAGTGATGGGGAAGGAAAGCGAAGCCCCACTCCCACCTCGGTTGCTCCCTCCAAAAGGCCCAATGAAGGTGGAAGAAAAAATGTGAAACACAAGGGAACAAAGTCAGGAGTCAATGACATGAAGTAATCATTGGACGCCTTCATGATTGCAAGAAAATAGATGGCCGAAGAAAGAAAACCTTTGAAGTTGAAGAAAATGGGGATGGGAGTAGCCAAGGAGAGGCAGGCGGCAACCGAGGAGCTAAAGGTAACGGTTGAGGATAGGAAGGTGGCGGCCGAGGAGAGAAGGATGGCCAATGGAAAAGAACGAAAAATTATGAGCATGGATACAAGTGGTCTCAATAAGAAGGCAGTGCATACATTGAGCTTTGTCATGATCAAGTCTTCGCAATGAAGTCAATGGGCAAGATGACCATGACGGGTGGTGGCATGGGTTCAGGTTTCGGTGGAGGCAGTGGTGCCATGGGAGAATGCATTGAGGGTTCATGGGGACCATGAGAGGAGCCATGGGAGGAGGTGGTGCTTGTGTCATGGGTCCAGCTAGGAACCAAAACCACAGGAGTTCGAATTTGAGATACCAGATAATCCGATGCTAATAACGGATAAATCTGAATCCGACGGATAATGGACATACTATATCCTATTCCGAATCCATTTTAATTATCCGATTCGTTTTCGCATCCGGTCGGATATACACTTCTCTTACATTTTTCCTATTTTGCATGAACTGGATTTGGACGAAAATTATCCAATCCGGTTTCACCATTACGTGGGTGGTTTCACGGGTGATGGCATGGGTGGTGGCATGCCATGAGAATGGGAGGAGGTGGTTTCATGGGTGGTGGCATGGGAGGTGCTTTTCATGGGTGTAGGTGGTGCTATGGATGGCGAGGGAAACAAAGATAATGAGGTCAATGCAAACCATGGAGACAATGCAAGCACAAGTGACAATGAAGGTGATGGGAGTTGAGATATTTATGTTTTATGAACTTTCATTTGTGTTGGTGATGCACTAGGATGGATGGTTTGTATTGAATTTGATGTGGATTTGAAGTTAAATTTTCTATGTGCATTTCAAGTCACATTTGATATGTGCATTTGTATTTTGGAAAGCTAGAATTTATATGCAAAGTTCATATTTCTGTTCTAATATGTATGTAATTGTGGTGCAAATGATGTGGTTGGTGTCCTATATTGGGCAGCCATTGGATTGATGAAGAAAATTCAAGATGATGCAAAACCAATTTTTTGGTGCCATATAACTATATTTTATGTGTTCAATATATTGCTTTTGGAAATGCTCCAAGGTAGTCAAGACGGGAGCCCTAAGCGACCCAAAGCCAAAGGTCGTGAAGGGTTCGGCAAAGAGCTTCCTGTGTCTGTGCACACACATAATTCAAGATTTAAATTTCACCATCAATTTAACCAAAAGAATCATTTATGTGTCACCAAAATTACACACTGATAAAATGTTTTTGATGCAAAACCAAATGATAGTCTTTACCAAACAAGGCTTTCGTCCCGTTTTATATATAAAGCAACCATCAATAACAATCGGGTACAAACGCACGTCATCACAACACACGCACACACCCAATGCAAGATACATATGCGATGAGCGCATCAACACCATCCCTAACACGAAGAGATGCCGTCGTATATGACAAACCGTGTACTCCAAGGCGGTGCCTTCAGGAAGGAAGCGACATCGGCGTGTCGTCACCGCCCTATCCGAGGATCAGATTTCCCACGGAGCAACAAGACACGCAATGAGTGCCGCGCCACCGCCTTCAAGAAGGGAATGCGCTTCGCCATCGTACGTCCGTTCGAAGATAGCACATGTTTTCACTCCGGCCAACACACATCGCCACCGAACGCTACAACCCGACTACCACGCCGCCCACACGACCATGGCCACCGGGCAGCACCGTGCCATGGGCTCTGCCCATGAGCACCGCGCTATCACCACCAGGGACGCCGCCCCGGCATCTAAGACCTTGACACCACCTCACCCGAGAACCGCCGCTACCCCAACCAAAGAGATTGGCGGAAAGGCCCCGCTTTCTGCACCCCGTGGGCGTCCCCAACACCGAGACCCAATAGGTCAGCCAAAATCGGCCTCCATCGCCTCGTCCTGCAACCCCGGGCGCGAACCGGACGTGGTCCTGTTGCCGGGCGCGAGACGGGCTCAGTCGTGCTGTTGGGCACGAGACAAGCGATAAACCGCGGCTGGGAGAAGGCTAGCCCTCCGGCAAAAAAACGATCGAACGACAAGGAGAGGGATCGGAGGTCGATGATACGTCTCCAACATACCTATAATTTTTGATTGTTCCATGCTATTATATTATCTGTTCTAGATGTTTTATATGCATTAATATGCTATTTTATATTATTTTGGGGGACTAACCTATTAATCTAGAGCCTAGTGCGAGTTTCTGTTTTTTTTTCTTGTTTTTTAGTATTGCAGATAAGGAATATTAAACAGAGACCAAACGGAATAAAATCTCCGGAATGATTTTTCTTGGACCAAAAGAAACCTGCCAGACTTGGTGAAGGGGGTAGGACACCTGCCGAGAGACGACAAGCCTGCAGGGCGCACCCTAGGGGGCGCCCCCGGCTTGTGGGCCCCCTATAGACCTCCTAACCCTAATCTTCGTCCTATAAATTCCAAAATATTCCTCCAATACCAGAACGACACCAAAAAATACTTTTCCGTCGCCGGGAGCCTCTGTTCCTGTGAGATCCAATCTGGAAGCCTTTTCCAATAATCTGTTGGAGGGGGAATCGATCACGGAGGGCATCTACATCAACTCCATTGCCTCTCCGGTGATGCATGCGTAGTTCACCACAGACCTACGGGTCCATAGCTAGTAGCTAGATGGCTTCTTCTCTCTCTTTGTTCTTCAATACCATGTTCTTCATGATCTTCATAGAGATCTATCCGATGTAATACTCTTTTGCATTGTGTTTGTCGAAATCCAATTAATTGTGGGTTTATGTTCAGATTATCCGTGAATATTATTTGAATCTTCTCTCAATTCTTATATGCATGATTTCATATTTTAGCAAGTCTCTTCAAGTTATTGGTTTGGTTTGGCCAACTAGATTGATAATTCTTGCAATGGAAGGAGTGCTTAGTTTTTGGTTCAATCTTGCGGTGTCCTCACCCAGTGACAAAGTAGGGGTAGCGAGGCACGTATTGCATTGTTGTCATCAAGGATAAAAAGATGGGGTTTTCATCATATTGCTTTAGTTTATCCCTCTACATCATGTCATCTTACCTAATGTGTTACTCTGTTCTTCATGAACTTAATACTCTAGATGCAGGCAGGAGTCGGTCGATGTGTAGAGTAATAGTAGTAGATGCAGAATCATTTCGGTCTACTTGACACGGACGTGATGCCTATATGCATAATCATTGCCTTGGATATCTTCATAATTGTTCGCTTTTCTATCAATTGCTCGATGGTAATTTGTTCACCCATCGTATTATTTTCCTTCATTAGAGAAGCCTCTAGTGAAACCTATGGCCCCCGGGTCTATTTTACATATTATACTTTCAGATCTATAAACCAAAAATACCAAAAATATATTGCTGCCATTTATTTACTTCTGTTTACTTTTAGTTCTAGCAATCTTTTATATCTATCTCTATCAGATCTCATTCTTGCAAATAACCGTGAAGGGATTGACAACCCCTTTTTAGTGTTGGGTGCAAGTGTTTGATTGTTTGTGTAGGTGCTAAGATTGAGGCTGTGCTTGTTTCTCCTACTGGATTGATACATTGGTTTTCAACAAACTGAGGGAAATACTTATCTACTTTGTTGCTTCACCCTTTCCTCTTCAAGGAAAAACCAATGCAAGATCAAGAAGTAGCAGTCGACATAAGCCGCCTACGGACGGGCCGACGCGGGATATGCCAGCCGTCGCCGTAGCCGACCTGCCAAGCTGTCATGGAGCCACCCACGGCCGAAGCAGCAACCACACCGGGTCACTGCCCAACTCGCGCCGCCCGACGAGGTCCAAGCATTGAAACCGCCGGGCACGCACCTACGCCACCACACAGCCTCCCCAGACACCACCACCAAGCCACCCAGAGCTACCCTGGTCCGCATCGCCACCACCGCCACCACGTCGCTGCTACCTCCGCTCGACGGCAAGGAAGAAGCAGCCGACCACAGCCCAAGCCGTCCGCAACCCGCGCTGCCCACCATGGTGGCCGCCAGATCTAGTCCATCCCGCATCAAGACCATCGGATCACGCACCACCCCCGCACACACCACCACCAAGAGGTCCACACGCAGCCACCGGAGGGAGGCCGCCTCGCACCACCATGGCAGCGATCGCGTCAGATCTGAGGAGGTTGAACCCCAGCATACCCAACCGAAGGGGGCGGCTGAGCACGCTCATCCCCGCCGTCGTGCAGCCTCCACGCCACCATCGATGCAGCCATGCGCCGCTGCGTTGCCATGTCCTGCACCAACATGGCACCTCCACCCGGCGGTCGTGTCCCGCGCCACCACCTGTCGAGGGAGGAGGAAGGACTCCCGCCGCCACCGTCATCTTTTGGCAATATAGATGTTATAAATATTTTCCCATTTGACTAAAACTTTTGACACAGATTTATATGTTCTATGCACTTCTATGTTCTATGCACTCTGATGGATGGTTTGCATTTAAATTTGATATGTGGATTTGAAGTTAAGTTTGGTAAGCGTGTTTCATGTTAAATTTGATATGTGCATTTGTGTGTTGCAAAGTTTGACTTTATATTTAAAGTTCAATTTTCTGTTCCAATATTTATGCAGTTGTAATAGGACGCTGCTACAAATCAATCAACTCATTTCTTCAGGAAATCAGTCGGGTAGCGAACCGTCGGATCCACCCCTCGTTTCGGTTGGATTGGGTCAACGCGGTGCTTCTTCGGTCTCTTTTCAATCCACCAACTTACTCCTCTGCTTTGCTCTCCTCCGACCGCTGGCAGCACCAAAACGCAACATGTCCGTCATGGTCGGAAGTACCGTCGCCCAGCTCGCTCCCGCCGCTCTGCCACGCAGCAAAAACCAAAAAACCTGGGTATTGCGCCGCAGCTCTGCCGCCGGCGAGATATGTTGGTCGCAGGCTCCCAACACCTCATGAGTTGCATTGCAGCTCCACCACCACATCAGAGTCGTCGGCGAGATGCATGGTCGCAGCACCTTGGGCGTTGCATTTCAGCTCCGTCACCAACAAGAGCCATGTCGCATTGCAACTCCGCCGCCGGCGAGACGGGTCGCAACACCTTGGGTGTTGCGTGTTGCTTGCAGCTCCGCCACCGGCGAGATCCATGTCTCATTGCAACTCCGTCGTCAACGAGACCGACATGATGCAACATCTCACGTGTTGCACCGCGGCTTCGTCGGCAGCGAGTTCCACGGGTTGCAGCATCAAGTGCGTTACATTACAGCTCCGTCGAACGGCTGACCAACGTTGCATTCCAGCTTCGCCGCCAGCGAGAGCCGCACGTTGCAGCGCCGGCCGTGTTGCTTTGCAGCTCCCCCAAAAAAGTTCCCACACAACTTCGACGAGCAACATAAAATTATTGCGCTTCGCGTCGTCGGTCGCAGCACCTGGCGTCGCCACTGTCACAGGGACAGCCTGCTCCTCATCTCGCCACACCGAACATGTGTGCAACATAGGATAACACCTTATAGTGTGTGGCCAGCGGTTGCCTCGTCTGCAGCGTGGCGCCTGAGCCACCACCAATTGGTTCCCTCGCAGCACGGCGTGCTCCCTCGGAACGGCGTGCTCCCTCAGAACTCTGGCTAGAACCATGGAGCTAGCCCCCTTCTTGTGTGGGTGGGAGATGAGAAAGATGAAAATAGGGAAGAGCGAGGGGGAGAGGACGAGTGGGAAGGGGGTGAAGCGGTGGCGGCCCCACATGACACGTGTCGCTCGGAAGAGGAGGTTTATGTGAGAGGGAGATCATCCGGATGATTTATAACGTTTTCCATTGTATAGGGCTGTTGTTGAATAAATAAAAACTGATGATGCATAATCAATTTTGTGTGTGCCCTATAACTAATTTTTATGTGTCCAACATAGGGCTGCTGTTGGAAATGCTCCAAAGCAGTCAAGACCAGAAAGAGCCCCGGCGACCACAGAGGTCGTGAAGGGTTCGGCAAAAAGCTCCACATGTCTCTAGGCACACATATTTCAAGGTTTAAATTTAACCATCAATTTAACCAATAAAATGTGTGTGTGTGTCACAAAAATCACACGGCGATAAAATGTTTTGATGCAAAACCAAATGATAGTCTTTTCTTTTGGCAATATTGACGTTATAATTTTTTGGGGGCTGCTACGCATCCGTCGGGTGATATTTAGAAAATATCATCCACCTTGATAGCCGTCTGATCCGCGCGCGATGCTTCGGATGGACACCCTGTAATTCCTGAAACAATGCCCCAGTTTCTGAAACAATCGCTTTGTTGCAGGTTTTTTTTCTTCGCGCGCTCGTGGGCACCGAGTAATTCCTGGGACAACGCTCGAGTTTCTGAAACAATCGCTTTGTTGCAGAAACTCCATCTTCTTCCTTCAGACGAAAAACAGAGGAGGTATGGAGTTGTGGAGGAAGCACAACCATGGCGACCATGCTTGATTCCCAAGCTCCATGGCTGGCAGAGGGATCGATCCAGATCCGGTCTGGCGCGGGGAGGCAAGGCCGACGCGGGTCGGCCGGTGGCAGGAACGCGACGGCGATGGCTCCGGCGCCGGTGGCTGGGGCTCCGGTGGCGCCAGGATCGGCCGGCGGCGGCGCACCACGGCGGGGCATGCGGGACCGTGCTCGGGCAACGCTCGAGAGGAGGAGGGAGCCGACGGCTCGCTCGGGCAGAGGCTCCAGGCGGCGCGGAGGTGCAGGCGCGGTGGCCCTGCTCCGACGAGGCCAGCCGGTGCAGGCGATGGCAAGCGGCGGCGCGGTCTCAGGCAGAGACGCTTGGGAGGAGCTGCAGAAAACTGTTCCTGAAACAACAACATTGTTTCAGAAAAACAGTCACAGCTTACGCAGATCGGACGGTCGCCGAGCCGGCGGACGAGACAGCGCGATCGGCCGGTTGAACACAATCTTTTCCCTAATTTTTTTCCCTTTTGACTAAAACTTTTGACACCTTCCATTAGTTAACCCCTTCACTGGTGCATGCTAATTAGCATTAATATTCATATATGGTCAAGGATCCCAGTTTTTTGAGATAAAAGGCGGGGACCACTAGCCATATTACCTTGAGAACTAGGGCTATGTGTGCTTATTACACCCGTTACACTCAAGCGACAAGAATAACAAACGTTGGTACACAAGACAGTTTGCTTAACTTCTTCCACAGCGTTACAACAGACACGGCATATATGTATAGACAGATACGACTTGCAGCAGCGGCAAGAACAGCGACAGACAACAACAGCGCCGCAGCATCCTGCGATATTACGTTTTATTCCTGCAAAATTGATCTCCGCCCCATTAACGATAGCTGCGGTAGACAGGGGTGTACATGCAGCTCTCCGCATATTTCTCCAGATCTCTCGGCCGCGGCAGGCGAGTCGCCAAGCCTGCAGAAAAGAGTTGAGCAATGTCAAGAACAGGTATACCATGAGGGCCTGGCAGGGACAAGGAGTGTCGACAGGAACATACCGAGTTCATAGGCTTTTGCAGCCACGCTAGCAGCAATGAGGGCAGATATCTTTCTGATGTTGGTGAAGGGTGGGAAGATGGATCCCTTGTCGAAGTTCTCCTGAGTGGCCTGTGCAGCCAGAGTTTCCGCTGTTTGAACACATGAAACATTGATAAGCCTCCCATAATACGATCAACATTCATGGTGGAAATGCTTGGCAGAGAGGCAGGCAGTGATGAACAAAATGTTCGTGAGAGGTACTTACAGGCAGCAAGAAGCATGTCCTCGTGTACGCGGATTGCTCCAGAGATCACAACACCAAGGCCAAATCCAGGGAAAATGTAAGCATTGTTTGCCTGTAGCGCATAGCCCAGACAATTAGGTATTAAGAACTTTCGTTTTGACCAAGCTAGACTTAATATCAGCAAGATTGTTCCTCACTGGAAAATATTAAAATGAGAAATACCTGGCCAGGCACATGAATCTTTCCATTGTGCTCCACAGGGTCAAACGGACTTCCACTGGCAAACACTGCACGTCCCTGCAATTGTGCAAATGCATTTGCATGTTTTAGTGAACCCCTTTTTTTTTGTGCCAATTATGATGCATTAGCTATCTTCCACTAATCTTTGTTGAATTTCATATGGTACATGACAGCAGTGATTTAATGAGTAACATCAAATGTTTTGACTTCCACAATTTGCAGCTAGATGCGTGCGCGTGCACATGCGTGTGTGTGTGTGTTGGGAAACTAACCTGAGTCCAGTTGTATGCCTCTTCAGCAGTACATTCGGAGTGCGATGTTGGATTTGACAGTGAGAAGATGACAGGTCTCTGCATTTACAATTTTAGATATCAGAAGTTATTCAACTGTCTGACTGATTCCAGGAAGTTACAAGTTGAACAACAATAATGTTCAAAATCCAAATTACCTCATTGAAAGAAGCCATAGCTTCAACAACTTCTTTTGTGAAAGCCCTGCCTACTCCAGAAGTTCCAATCAGCACTGTAGGTTTGATGGACTACAGAGATAACAGAAGAACTTCAGTAAGAGACAATAAAATACAACATTGACAGAACAATTTCCAGGGAAAGCATCAGTCGTTAATTGAATTTAATTCCTAAATGCACATAAAGAATGACTACCTCGATGGCATCTAACAAGGTTGTCACAGGTTCATGCTCATGTGCCCAAGATTTCTTGAATGGCTGAAGGGAGTCTTTTCTGGAATTAACAATCAAACCCTACATATAAAATAGAATAATATCGTGTCAGGCTGTCAGCTGCAGTGTTCAAAATAGTGTACTACCAACTCTCTTTGGTTTCATACCTTCGAATCCACCAGCCAAACCTTCTTGCGGCACTCTTCAATTGGAGCATTTGTCTATAAAGTGATCAAGAACAGCATGGCTTAGCTGTAGCATTGATATTAAAACTGTATACACCAAATTGACAATTTGAAAGCTTAAGATAGTTACCTGTTTCGAGATCTCAAGAGCAATGAGTTCTGCAATACCAGTTCCAGCCTGCAATAAAATGCACCACCAGATGTGTTCCAGATAATGCATCATAATTTAACTGTTCAGCAAAAGTTACACCATGAAGAGTTTTGACTAACCTCACCAGCACCAAGGAACAAATAGGTGTGCTCTGCTAGGGTTCCACCGACAACCTTCAGAGAAGATAGCAGACCTGCAAGGACCACAGATGCTGTTCCCTGCAATTAACACATTTTATATCAGCACAAAAGGCAACAAACTGAAAGGTAGCGAATTAGCAATACTGAGTAACAGAATAAGGATAGCATGTGATAAAACTGAGACAAGTAGTTTACCAACCTGGATATCATCATTGAAAACAAGATGACTCTTGCTATATTTTGCAAGCAAATCAAATGCATTGTGATTGGCAAAGTCTTCAAACTGACACAAAGGAAATTCAGTCTCAGTATTATTGTGATAAAAAAGTCAAAATGATCACCGTATAACAAAGAATTTACTAGGTATCTGAACTGACCTGGATGAGAACTTTTTCACCATATATTTGTTTAACAGCATCCATGAACTCTTCCATGAGCTCATGATACTCCTGCCATCAAGGACAATGGATAGATCAGATTTCAAGTGCTGGCTATTTGGGTAACGTCCTAGTTTCTCCAAGCAAAGTTTGCACATGTGCATACCTCTCCAGTAGCACGTCTTTGCCGAAGCCCGATGTAGAACTCATCGTTGAGCAATTGCTCATTGTTAGTACCAACATCAATTGTAATAGGCAAGCACTGCAAAGTAAACATTAAAAATATTGAAGTTGTTTGGTTGTTTTTGCAGCTTGTTGATAGCAAATATACTGGGGTAACTAAAGAAGACTACAACATATGTAAATACTTACAGCTGACGGGCGAACTCCTCCAAGGGCAGTGTACAGAGAAAGTTTGCCAACAGGAATTCCCATTCCCTATAGGATATCATTTCAACAATATATAAGCACAGTTCCTGAAGTAAGAAGCTAATTAGACAAGCATACCTGACAACCCAAATCTCCAAGCCCCAAAATGCGCTCACCATCAGTGACTACAATAACTTGAATGTTCCTCTCAGGCCAGTTCCTTAGCACGTCAAGAACCTTCCCCCTAGAATACATCTCCAATCAGTCCCAATGACAAACAAAACATAATTCTTGACAGTTTGATAAAAAGAAAAACTGGGCAGACATACTTGTCTCTCAAGCTGACGTACAGACCCTGTGGACGCCTAAATATGCTCCCATACTTCTGGCAGGCCTCACCTACAGTTGGTGTATAAACCACAGGGAGCAGCTCCTCCACGTTATCAATTAGAAGCTTGTAGAAAAGTCTCTCATTTCTCTCCTGAAATCACGCAGCATTGTTCAAAATTTTGCAATCAATAAATCATTTTAAATGTAATAAATTGACTATGTTGGTGGGATGTGGGTTTTATAAGATTTTCAACAAGGAATTCACTGCATTACATAGCCAATCTTACAAGAACAAATCCATAGTTCATAGAATTAACATGACTGATTGGGCTACCTGAAGGTCCATCATCGCCACATAGCGCTGCAACGGGACCTTGTACTGGCGAAGGTTGTGCATAATCTTCTTTACCTGCATGCACATTACGAAAACCTTAGAAAAAAGAAAACGATAATGATTTACAGCTTATTTTGGCTAGTGAAGGTTCCACATACTTGGAGATCCTGAGAGACAACTCCTGGAGGAAGAAGGCCACGCAGGTAGTGCGCGTCCCGCTCCCTCTCCGTAAAGGCCAGTCCCTTGTTGTGATGCGGATCTCTCAGAAGGGTGTAACCACTGTGGCACAAAAGGTCTATTAGCATTCGGTTTAACATAATCATCAAAACTTATCTGGTCCACTGCATCGAATCATGGTCGTTCATTGGCATGAAACAGTCTTCCAAACCAAATAAAAAAAATTACGGCAGTAAAGTTTATTTAAATCACCGCTGTCAATTGGGTGCTTGACTTTCCTTACTGAAGTTACCGTTCTCTGATTGCCTTTAGTTAACTAACAAAATTACATGCTACAGAGTACCGATTGCCATTCGCCTGTCGTTTCAGTATCAATTTGCAGTCGAATTTCGCTGTCAGGGGCAGTGGAGAAAACAAGACACACAAATATTGTTGTGGGCCAGATTATCTTTTTTGTCACATTAGAATATACTCCACCCACAAGAAAGCAAAAAATAGAAGAAACCAAACCAAATCAGAACAGACAATTCGTTGCTTCGCTCAACTACTCACAACCTACCCAAAATCCGCCCAGCGATAACCCAGATCGGCTCTAAATTATAACAACAGTAATGTTCTCTCCGCTAAAGTGGACCTGGAAATGTAAAAGTAGTAAACAAATACTAATTGAAATTTTAACGCGGCCAGCTGGGCGGCTCCAACAATAGCGGGTGACCCATACTTACTGGGTGCTAGGAAACAACAAAGGCCAGCTGAACTGGGCTGCGCCAGGAGGAGAAAGGGACAGTTACTTTCCGCTGCCGGACGCCCCACACGCGGAAATCTACTGCCGATTTCAGATTTGTTTCGGGTGATGCAAGCAAACGAGACACGCATACTGACTTGTAGGCACGTCAAAGTTCTGAAATGGACTAAAATATTAGTAGTAGTAGTATGTAGGAGTATTAGCTTAGGCGAAGCAGCACGCGGAGGAAACCGTAAAGCTAACCCCAAAATGGACCGATCCCCACCCAGATCGACGGACCCATCGAAACGTCCGCCCCACCCAGATCCAGCGCGCGGCGACCCGATCCGATCCGCGCCGCTCACCTCGCGACGGAGAAGGCCCATGGCGTGACGGGCAGCTCCTCCGTGGCCCTGTCCTCGCCGTACTTGTCCTCCACGCCGCCGCCCGCCGCGGCCACCTCCTTCTCGGCGGCCACCTCGGCGGTCTCGGCGGCCGACTCCATCGCCACCGCCTCGACCCTCTTGGGCTGCGCCGCGCGGACCGCCACCGCCGCGGCCCTCCTCCGCACCTCCAGGCAGCTCGTGCATCCGTCGCCGCGGGCCCCCGCGCCGCCTCCGCGCTTCCACTGCAGCGTCAGGCAAAACAACAAACAAACGAAGCTTACTTCCCCGCACAACATACAACATCCAGAGCAGCGTAGACGCGGTGCAATCGCACGGCTCGAGGCGAGAGCGAGAGAGCGGGGAGACGGTCGCGGGGTCGGTACCAGGGAGGCGGCGGGGGAGGCGGTGCGCGCGGACAGCATGGCTGCGGGTTCCGCGGGGAGCTCCAACGCGCGGTCGGGGTGGGTGGGTGGGTGGAGTCGAGTTGGTTGTCGTCGGCCTCGAGTTGGTTGTCGTCGGCCCCTGCGCGCGAGGGAGCGTGGAGGCTGGGGGAGGTGTGGGAGGGAGGTGGAGGAGGCGGGGGCGCTATAAAAGGGGGCGGGCCGAGGGCGCTTTGTATTTGGCGTCGGGCCGGTGGGCGCCACGCACCTGCGGCGGCGGAAATACTTTAATTCGTCGCGGTTGATTCTCGATCTGCCTCCCGTCTTGCATTTTACCTACATGGGGGTCGATGATGGTGGAGCTGGCCACGACGTACGGGGCCATTAAACCTTTTTCCAGCCAGAAACATAACGAGAAATTTCATTAAAATGACGTGCATTTGGTTGGCTTTCCAAAAATGATAGGAGCACGCTGTGTGCCGGTGGCAGAAACTGTCACATTCATGCTAAATTAAACAAAACAGAGATGTGCCATTTTGTCGAATTTTTTACATGTTTATGCTTCACTCGACTATTGTATTAGCAGTGTAGCGTATTAACAGTTTTGTCCAACTCATGCGTTAAGAGTTTGTTAAACTTTCATCCAAAATACGATGTGGACTAATAAATTCGAACGGAGTGCAAATTAATCATGCAAAAAATTATATTATTTTATTTGTTTTACAAAAAAAATTATTGCTGTAGTGTCATAATATAAGACTATATTTTATCACTCCACTGGTATTAGCTAGTGTATTTCAAGTATGTTTTATCTTCAAAATCCCTTAACAAATCTTTTTCAAGCAAAAAATTATGAGAATTTTGATTAAAATGGCACCTATTTGCCTCGCTTCATGAAAACTATACATCATCTGTGTCACTTGGAGCATCTACAGTGGGCTTGGCAAATTCAACCCCTCAAACGCTTGTAGACGCGTCCAGTCAATAACCGATTGTATTTATTTTGAGTCCTTATTTTTTCATTTGCGCAGCCATACTTCTAAATTTTATAATATGTTCGGTCATTTGCACGTGATTGGTAAAGAAGAAGAGAGAGAGAAAATAATGAATAAGAAAAGAGAAAGGTGGTCCGGGTGGGGTTGCGTCCTACGTGACGGATCAGACGTGTCCGGACGTGTCCGCGAGCCCACATATTGTCCTCATATTTGAGATGGATATGTAGGGTGCCGATCAGTCCAAGTGTTTGAGACGGATATGAAGGGTTCGATTAAACCACATTTTCGTGACCGATCACTAACCACACGGTCTGCCCAACGTTTGAGACGAATATAAAGAATTCGTTTGTAGATGATCTTACATGTTAACATGTATGGTCATTGTCCTTGTGGTAATAACATAAAGTGCGGCTGAGGTGTGTGTCATTTTGTCTGATTTTTTACTTGATTATACCTCACTAATACACGTAAAAGTATAGAAACTTAGCATATGCAACATGACTATTATTTTATTCAATTACAAAAAAGTGTTATGTTTATTTTACTATTAGCTAGCATATTAGGGATACATTGTATATTTGAAATATATTTTTACAAGCATGATCTACTATATACTTATAAAAGAACAAATTTAATGAATCCAAACGATCCCACTCATTCAATCACCTACATCCAACGACTCGTGTTGTTCCAATATTGTATCCAATTTATCACCGTCAATCTAAAAACGTTAGTGCAATTTGTTTGGAAACTAAATTAATTGCATTAATGATATTTAATATTGAAATAGTATTAGTTGCATTATTTTTAAATATTTTTAAAATAATAATTGTATTAATGGTAATCAATATTGGAAATAGTGTGAGTTGTCGCACTCACGCCTCAATGCCGAGGTGCTTAGACCTGGTGCTGAGTGTATTAAAGAGTTTAACAACTAAAGTCCCCAATGCATATGTGCTTAGGTTGTTGTTTCTAACGTTACATTTAATTATTTAGCAACCAATATACTATTCTACTATACTCATAAAAGCACGACTTTGATGAATCCAAATGAATTCACTCATTCAACCACATATATCTTGTTGGTCTACTAGACATGCAAGTTGTCAATTAATATTTAGTCTTGTTGTGCAAACATCCTAAGAGCACGCTTAGGAGATATATCGGAGATTACCACTAGACATGTAGTCCCCCGCAGTGAAAGAGGAGTGGGAGCAACGCATGAGCGGAGTCGTCTCCTCCATGCCGTCGATCTCATCGAGCAACCGTACACCGGATCCCTCGAACATCCTCGCCGGAGGAGTGCAACCATAATGCCTCTATTGATATCTGTGCATGCACGAGGAACTGAAAAGATGTGGATGTCGTCTAGAGGAGATGAATAGTCACTTTAAAATAATTACGGTTTAGACTTGAACAAATGGGGAATAAAACTAACATTCAAGTTGTCAAGCACAAAACCTAAAACAAGTAGGCCCACCTATGTGCAACAACAACTTATGCTAAGGAAGATAAACAACTAAGTGATATCACTATATATAACATGAAACAATATTGCTATCACAAAGTAAAGTGCATAAATAAAGGGCTCGCGTAAGACATAACCGAGGCACGCGGAGGCGACGATGTATCGTGAAGTTCACACCCTTACGGATGCTAATCTCCGTTTGGAATGATGTGGAGGCACATGTTCCCCAAAATTCCACTAGGGTCACCATAATCTCCTCACGTCCTCGCACAATGCAAGATATTGTAATTACACTAAGGGGCCCTTGAGGGCGGTCACCGGACCCGTACAATTGGAAACCTTTGGGCGGTGATCGGAACACGTACAAATTGCTCGGGGCAATCCCCACAACTTAATTAGAGACCCTCACGCTTTCTCGGAGCTTTACATCACAACGATTGAGCTATGAGACACCACCAACCGTCTAGGGCGCCCAAGCACCCAAAAGCACAAGCTCTAGGGTTCCCAAACACCCAAAAGCAATAATCTTCTTAATTTTCACTTCCACGTATCACTGTGGAGAACTCAACCCAATGCAATTAATGCAATGGCAAGAACACACAAAGTGATCATCTCCCTCGCTCCCAAATCCCACCACAACAACAAAAGCTACAAGGAGAACACAAAGAACTCCAAGTTCTAGATCCAAGGTGTTCCCCTCACAAAGAGGAAAAAGTGATTGATGGAAATGTGGATCTAGATTTCCTCTCTCTCTCTCTTTTCCCTCAAAAAGGAGCAAGAATCATTGGTGGGATTGAGAGATCTCAAGCTCGAAGAAGGTCAACTATGGGGGAAAACATGAGCTTAAAGGATAAGGTCCATTGGGGAAGAAGATCCCATTTTATAGGTGGGGGAAATGCAACTGTTATGCCCGACCCCGTAGTTAAGCGGTACTACCGCTCCGGCGAGCGGAACTACCGCTCTACAACCACTTTATTACCGCTTAAAAATAGAGGAGTGCAAATGCTAGAATCCAAGTGGAAGTAGGAGCGACACTGGTCAGCGGAAGTACCGCATAAGTGGTACTACCGCTCTACTGCTGCTTAAAGAAAACATGCAATAAAACTAGCACAAAAAGGATATCCCAAGCGGTAGTAGCAATGGTAGTCCACGGTGGAAGTACTGTCTAAGCAGTACTATCGTGTGAGCGCAAAAAGATTGTCATGGGACCAAAACTGACATAACTTCTACATACGGGCTCTGAAACGAGCAAACTCAAGTTTATATTAAGAACAAGCAATGGAGAATAAATGTCCATGTGATAAGGAAGAGAACCTTCCCAAATACGAGCTAACAAAATCTCCAAATCTAAAAACGCAAAGATGATGCACACGAAATCCGCTTTTGATGTACTAGAGCTTGTCATGGTGAAGACCAAAAGCTCCCAAACTCACATGGATAAAAGTCAACCAAGAACCAAAAAAGATGATGCCAAGGATGCAATGGTTTGAGCTCTCTACGAATGATACGGTCAAGCTACTCACTCGAGAGCCCCCCTTGATAGTACGATAATCGATCTTATAACCCGGCCTCCAACTAATACCATGAGAGCTGTAAAATAGAAAACCTATCAAGGACACACCTTTGGCTTGCGCATAGTTCACTTGAGCTAGATGATGACGATATTGACTTCCTTAAGTTCGATCACCTTTCTTGATTGCGCTGGCTCAATGAAGACTAGTAGATCGCTCCCCCATACTCTACTATGGTGAGCCTCTCTTCTGCACATCTTCACATGTACATTGTCACCACAATAAGCAACAAGCTTCAAGCATGATCTCTTCGTGATGCTCCACTTGAACTTGCACACCACAACCTTGATGATGATCACCACTTGATGTCAGCCTCCATGGGTTATATGATGTCTTCTTTTTTATGCACACCCATGGAAACATAACTAACCCCACAAGGAACTCTCACATAGATCATAGGTTAGTACACAAAGTGTAATGGACAATGCTTACCATATCATGTGATCACTTGATCCTACTCGGTACAACTTCTATGCTTTGTGTGTTGATCAACTTGATTCACTCTTTGATTTAGTCTTAATGAACCTTGTATATTGTCTTCTCTATGACCAATCTTTGGATAACTCCTTGAATTGTTGGAAATCTGAGTGATTTACCATGTGATTTTACTAGCAGAAATAGTAGATAAATCATAACTACCATAGCAATTATAAGACAAGTCATGCGATCATACAAAGAGTATTCAAGTAGAATCTGAAGAGGTGAATAGGAACGGTGTTGGGTAACGTAGCATAAATTCAAAATTTTCCTACGCCATATTCAGATCTTCCTATGGAGAGACCAACAACGAGAGAGGGGTGAGTGCATCTTCACACCTTTGAAGATCGCTAAGCGGAAGCGTTGCTAGAACGCGGTTGATGAAGTCGTACTCGCGGCGATTCAGATTGTCGTGTGATTCCGATCTAGTGTCGAACCACGGCACCTCCGCGTTCAACACACCTGCAGCCTGATGACGTCTCCCGCACCTTGATCCAGCAAGGATGAGGGAGAGGTTGGGGAAGATCTCCGGCAGCACGATGACATGGTGTCAATGGAGAGACGAGGTCTCCCGGCAGGGCTTCGCCAAGCACCGTGGGGGGAGGAGGAAGGAGGGGAGCAGGGCTGCGCCGAGGGAGAGAAGAAATGGTGTCTCAAACGGCCCCAAAACCCTAGGTATATATAGGAGGAGGGGAGGGGGAGCCACCCCTAGGGTTCCCACCCTAGGTGGTGCGGCAGCCCCCCCAGATGGGAGGTGCGGCGGCCAGGGCAGGGGAAGGGGGTGGCGCACCCCTAGGTGGGCCTTAGGCCCACCAGCGCCTAGGGTTCCCCCCCTCCACCTCCTGCGCCTTGGGCCCCTTTGTGGGAGGCGCACCAGCCCACTTTGGGCTGGTTGCCCTCCACCTTTTGGCCCATGCTACCTCTTGGGGCAGGTGGCCCCTCCCGGTGGACCCCCGGGACCATTTCCGGTGGTCCCGGTACGCTACCGGTGATGCCCGAAACATGTCCGGTGTCCAAAAACATCCATCTTATATATCAATCTTTACCTCCGGACCATTCTGGAGCTCCTCATGATGTCCGGGATCTCATCCGGGGCTCCGAACAACTTTCACTAACCTCGTAAGGACCCTTTTCATCAAATCCAATCCGACTAGAATGGGAGAGACATACACCCGCTAGCCACCTTTATGCACGGTGTGCATGTCTGTCGGTGGAACCAGTCTCACGTAAGCGTACGTGTAAGGTCGGTCCGGGCCGCTTCATCCCACAATACCGCCGGAAAAGAATAATACTAGTAGCGGCAAGCAATTGAAAAATCATCACCCACAACCTTTTGTGTTCTACTCGTGCATAGAATCTACGCATAGAAAACCTGGCTCGGATACCACTGTTGGGTAACGTAGCATAAATTCAAAATTTTCGTACGCCATATTCAGATCTTCCTATGGAGAGACCAGCAACGAGAGAGGGGTGAGTGCATCTTCATACCTTTGAAGATCGCTAAGCGGAAGCGTTGCTAGAGCGCGGTTGATGGAGTCGTACTCGCGACGATTCAGATCGCGGTGTGATTCCGATCTAGTGCCGAACCACGGCACCTCCGCGTTCAACACACGTGCAGCCCGGTGACGTCTCCTGCACCTTGATCCAGCAAGGAGGAGGGAGAGGTTGGGGAAGATCTCCGGCAGCACGACGGCGTGGTGTCGATGGAGAGACGAGGTCTCCCGGCAGGGCTTCGCCAAGCACCGTGGGAGGAGGAGGAAGGAGGGGAGCAGGGCTTGATGACCCACAAGTATAGGGGATCAATCGTACTCCTTTCGATAAGTAAGAGTGTCGAACCCAACGAGGAGCATAAGGATCTGACAAGTGGTTTTCAGCAAGGTAAAATCTGCAGGCATTGAAATTGTCGGTAACAAGTGATTGTGTGGTGAGATGATTCGTAGCGAGCAACAAGTAACAAAAGTAGCAACAGTGCAGCAAAGTGTCCCAATCCCTTTTGTAGCAAGGGACAAGCCTGGACAAAGTCTTATAGGAGGAAAAGCGCTCGTGAGGACACACGGGAATTTCTGTCATGCTAGTTTCATCATGTTCATATGATTCGCGTTCGTTACTTTGATAGTTTGATATGTGGGTGGACCGGCGCTTGGGTACTGCCCTTACTTGGAAAAGCATCCCACTTATGATTAATCCCTCTCGCAAGCATCCACAACTATGAAATAAGAATTAAGACAAAGTCTAACCATAGCATTAAATTAGTGGATCCAAATCAGCCCCTTACGAAGCAACGCATAAACTAGGGTTTAAGCTTCTGTCACTCTAGCAACCCATCATCTACTTACTACTTCCCAACTCCTTCCTCTAGGCCCAAATAATGGTGAAGTGTTATGTAGTCGACGTTCACATAACACCACTAGAGGAAAAACAACATAGAACACATCAAAATATCGAACGAATACCAAATTCACATGACTACTATTAGCATGACTTATCTCGTGTCGTCAGGAACAAAAGTAACTTCTCACAAAGCATAATCATATTCATGACCAGAGAGGTAATGAGTAGCATCAAGGATCTGAACATAAACTCTTCCACCAAGTAATCCAACTAGCATCAACTATAAAGAGTAATCAACACTACTAGCAACCTTACAAGTACCAATCGGAGTCGCGAGAAGGAGATTGGTTACAAGTGATGAACTAGGGTTTGGAGATGAGATGGTGCTGATGAAGATGTTGATGGTGACGAGTCCCCTCCGATGAGAGGAGTGTTGGTGATGACGATGGCGACGATTTCCCCTTTCGGGAGGGAAGTTTCCCCGGCAGGATTGTCCTGCCAGAGCTCTAGATTGGTTCTGCTCAAGTTCCGCCTCGTGGCGGCAGCGAATCCACGAAAAATCTCTTCCCTGATTTTTTTTCTGGACGAAACCCTTCATATAGCAAAAGAGGGGGGCCAGTGGGCCAGCAGGCTGCCCACAAGCCCCCTTGGCGCGGCCAGGGGGGTGGCCGCGCCAAGTAGGCTTGTGGCCACCTACTGGCGCCCCTCTGGCGCTTCTTCGGCCCAGTATTTTTTATAAATCCGGAAAAAATCCTCGTCGTTTTTTACGGCGTTTGGAGTTGCGCAGAATAGGTATCTCAACTTTGCTCCATTTTCAGGCCAGAATTCCAGCTGCCGGCATTCTCCCTCTTCATGTAAACCTTGCAAAATAAGACAGAAAAGGCATAAGTATTGTACTGTGAAGTGAAATAACACCCCAAGAAGCGATAAATATCAACATGAAAAGATGATGCAAAATGGACGTATCAGGGCTGCGCCGAGGGAGAGAAGAAACGGTGTCTCAAACAGCCCCAAACCCCTAGGTATATATAGGAGGAGGAGAGGGGGTGCCACCCCTAGGGTTCCCACCCTAGGTGGTGCGGCAGCCCCCCCAGATGGGAGTCGCGGCGGCTAAGGCAGGGGGTGGCGCACCCCTAGGTGGGCCTTAGGCCCACCAGCGCCTAGGGTTTCCCCCCCTCTCCACCTCCTGCGCCTTGGGCCCCTTTGTGGGAGGCGCACCAGCCCACTTTGGGCTGGTTGCCCTCCACCTTTTGGCCCATGTTACCTCTTGGGGCAAGTGGCCCCTCCCGTTGGACCCCCGGGACCATTTCCCGTGGTCCCGGTACGCTACCGGTGACGCCCGAAACATTTCTGGTGTCCAAAACCATCCATCCTATATATCAATCTTTACCTCCAGACCATTCCGGAGCTCCTCGTGACATCCGGTATCTCATCCGGGACTCCCAACAACTTTCAGTAACCTCGTATAACAATTCCCTATAACCCTAGCATCATCGAACCTTAAGTGTGTAGACCCTACGGGTTCGGGAAACGAGAAGACATGACCGGGACACCTCTCCAGCCAATAACCATCAGCGGGGTCTGGATACCCATGGTGGCTCCCACTTGCTCCACGATGATCTCATCGGATGAACCACGATGTCAAGGATTCAATCAATCCCGTATACAATTCCCTTTGTCTGTCGGTATAGAACTTGCCCGAGATTCAATCGTCGATATTCCTATACCTTGTTCAATGTCGTTACCGGTAAGTCTCTTTTCTCGTTCCGTAGCACGTCATCCTGTGACTAACTTCTTAATCACATTGAGCTAATGATGATGTTCTACCGAGTGGGCCCAGAGATACCTCTCCGTCAGACGAAGTGACAAATCCTGATCTCGATTCGTGCCAACCCAACAGACACCTTCACAGGTACCCGTAGTGCACCTTTATAGTCACCCAGTTACGTTGTGACGTTTGATACACCCAAAGCACTCCTACGGTATCCGGGAGTTGCACAATCTCACGGTCGAAGGAAAAGATACTTGACATTAGAAAAGCATTAGCATACGAACAAGACGATCTAGTGCTAGGCTTAGGATTGGGTCTTGTCCATCACATCATTCTCCCAATGATGTGATCCCGTTATCAATGACATCTAATGCCCATGATCAGGAAACCATGATCATCTATTGATTAACGAGCTAGCCAACTAGAGGCTTGCTAGGGACACATTGTGATCTATTTATTCACACATGTATTACTGTTTCGTGTTAATACAATTATAGCATGAACAATAGACGATTATCATGAACAAGGAAATATGATAATAACCATTTTATTATTGCCTCTATGGCATATTTCCAACAAACGGAACATATCTAGAATATAAACTAGAATAAGAAGTTGTGGCAGGAACTCAAACAAGAAGAACATGAATACGTACTTAGTTGGAGCAGCAGCAAAAGTGGGATTGGCGTTGACGTTGTCACCGGCCATGTTGTCAATGAGGTTGTTGATGTCGGGGAAGAAGTCATCGTCCGGGAAGTGGTCGTTGGCGTCCATGGTGTCCGTGATGAAGAATCCAGTTGTCACACAGAGCGCTCCCCAAAAAAGCCTTATCACCCTTCTCCCGTATAGGACTCAAAGCGGTGGGGTTTCTAAGGTTGTAAGGGCATATTTCTACCCCGGTAATTTTGGTGATTGATGACGACACTTTTACAGAATAATCGTGTGCAATGAGCCTTTCAGGTATTTCCTCGGTTTGCACAAAGACGATTCTTGCCCCTCGGTGTTTTGATGTGAAGACACGTTTTGCTCTTACGCTTCATTGTCGGTGGACTTGGTCCGTAGGAAAAGTCATACTATTAAGAGAGGATCCACTTTGGAAAAGTCTAGATGGAATCATCACGTACACTTTCCTCCTCGCCCCTCTCCTTCTTCAATGGAGCTTTCCACCTTGCCTAGCCCTTCCTGGCAGATTCCAAGCAGTACCGCTCGGTCGGCGGTAGTACCGCTCTGAGCGGTGTGCTCTGCTGGTGCCTGTGGCCTGTACCGCTCTCCAAAAGTGTGAACACTTTTGTGGACGAGTTTTGTGGTAATACTGGGCGGTAGTACCGCCCGCAGAGCGGTACTACCGCTCAGGGCTGTACTAGGTGCTCTGGCTTGGTTCTCGTCGGGCCTCCCTTTGCCTGAGCGGTACTACCTCTTATCATCGGTACTACCGCTCCCAGGAGCGGTAGTACCGCTCTGGCTCGTGCACAAGGGGTGGGTAACGGTCAAATTCCCTCCCCCACTATTTAAAGGGGTTCTTCTTCCCTCAGAACCCTACCTTTTTTCCTCCTAAGCTCCATTGTTGCTACAAGCTCCGTTTTAACCCCATCTCTCTCCCTTGCCAGAAAAACTTGTTGATATTCTAGGGTTTTGTTGAGAGGGCCTTGATCTATACTTCCACCAAAAGAAATTTGATTGCCCCCACCAATCCCTTGCGGATATTGTTACTCTTGGATGTTTGAGAACCCTAGACAGTTGAGGTCACCTCGAAGCCATATTCCATTGTGGTGAAGCTTCGTGGTCTTGTTGGGAGCCTCCGATTAATTTGTGGAGATTGCCCCAACCTTGTTTGTAAAGGTTCGGTCACCGCCTTCAAGGGCATCACTTAGTGGAATCACGGCACCTCGCATCATGTGAGGGTGTCGGGAGAATACAGTGGCCTTAGTGGTATGTTGGGGAGCATTGTGTCTCCACACCGCTCCAACGGAGACGTACTTCCCCTCAAAGGGAAGGAACTTCAAAAACACATCCTCGTCTTCATTGGTTCTACTTGTGGTTATCTCTTACCTTTACTTGTATTTACTTCTTGCTTATTATTGTTGTTGTTAGCATCATATAGATTGTTCACGTACTTGCATATCTTGATAATCTTTTTGTTGCTAAACCTAATTTGTTTAAAGAAAAGTTTAAAATTTGTTAGTTGACTATTCACCCCCTCTAGTCAACCATATCGATCCTTTCAAATTGTATCAGGGCCTCATCTCTTTATTAAGGGTTTCACCACCCAAATAGTATCATTGACGACGGGGAATGGTTGAGGAGGTGCCTGAGGGAGCTGTGATAACCCACAAGTGTAGGGGATCACAACAGTTTTCGAAGGTAGAGCATTCGACCCAAATTTATTAATTTGCCTCAAGGGGAAGCGAAAGAATATTCTCAAGTATTAGCAGCTGAGTTTGTCAGATTCAACCACACCTGAAGATTAGTGTATGCAAGCAAAGTATCAGTAGCAAAGTAGTATGATAGCAACGGTGTCAGCAACAGATCTGTTGACGGCAGATTATTCCTAACTGTTGTATCAATGGCGCTAGTAAGTTGCACGTGGACGAGTAACTATTCTTTCCCGGCAATAGTGTCGGAAAAGGATCTTGCAACAAGTAACAGCGAAGTAGCAAGGAACAACAGTAGCAGAGTAACAACAGTAGCAAGAGTAGTAGCAAAGTGGCCCAATCCCTTTTGTAGCAAGGGACAAGCCTGGACAAAGTAACATAGCAAGGACCAGTAGTAAAAGACTCGTAGCCAGTGGATCGGTGATGGATGAGTATGACGGATGTGATTCATCATGGAACAGCTATAACACGGAGAGATAAGTAACTAGCTCCCGTTCGTCAATCTAATGTAGGCATGCATTCCGTATGTAGTCATACATGCTTAGGGAAAAGAACTTGCATGGCATCTATTGTCCATCCCTCCCGTGGCAGCGGGGTCCTAATGGAAACTACGAGATATTAAGGTTCACCTTTTAATAAAGAATCGGACCAACGCATTAACACTTGGTGAATACATGAACTCCTCATACTATGGTCATCTTCGAGAGTGGTTCCGGCTATTGTCACTCCGGGGTTGCGGGGTCATAACACATAGTAGGTGACTACAACTTGCAAGATAGGATCTAAAACACACATATATTGGTGACAACATAATAGGTTCAGATCTGAAATCATGGCACTCGGGCCCTAGTGACAAGCATTAAGCATGGCAAAGTAGTAGCAACATCAATCTAGAACATAGTGGATACTAGGGATCAATCCCTGTCAAACCTAACTCGATTACATGATAGATCTCATCCAACTCATCACCGTCCAACAAGCCTATGATGAGATTACTCACAAACGATGAAGATCATCATGGAATTGTCGATGGAGGAAGGTTGATGATGACGATGGCGACGATTTCCCCTCTCCAGAGCCCAAAACAGACTCCAAATCTGCCCTTGAGATGAAGAACAGGAGGTGGCGGCGCCTCCGTATCGTAAAACGCGATGAAACCTTCTCTCCAATTTTTTTTTCTGGGCGAGACGGAAGATATAGAGCTGAGTTTGGAGGCGGTGGTGCCACGTGGATCCCACAAACCCTCACGGCGCAGCCAGGGGGGTGGCCGCGGCCTGTGGGCTTGTGGCCCACTTGCACGCCTCCTCCGGTGGATCTTTGCACAAGTATTTTTCTTTTATTCCACAAAAATTCTCCGTAAATTTTCAGGACATTCCGAGAACTTTTATTTCTGCACAAAAACAACACCATGGCAATTCTGCTGAAAACAGCGTCAGTCCGGGTTAGTTCCATTCAAATCATGCAAATTAGAGTCCAAAACAAGGCCAAAAGAGTTCGGAAAAGTAGATACGACGGACACGTATCAACTCCCCCAAGCTTAAAGCCTTGCTTGTCCTCAAGCAATTCAGTTGACAAACTGAAAGACACAAAAGAAAAACTTTGACGAACTCTGTTTGATCTTGTTGTTGCAACTATGTCTAACTCATAACCAGAATTTCAGCAAGATCACAAGCAAATGACATCAGGTCTCACGGTAAACTCATATCAATGGCATAATCAACTAGCGAGCAAATAATAATAAGCCTCAAATGTCAACACTTCAATCAAAGCAACATGAAGTAGTACGAATAGATGGTATCTCGCTAGCTCTTTCTGAGACCGCAAAACATAAATGCAGAGCACCTTCAAAGACCAAGGGCTGGCTAAACATTGTAATTCAAGGCAATGAAGATCCAGTCATAGTCATACTCAACACAGTTAAAAGCAAAGCATAAAAATGACAGAGGTGCTCTCTAATTGGTGCTTTTGTAACAGGAGGATGACTCAACAGGAACATAAATAGACAGGCCCTTCGCAGAGGGAAGCATTGATTTGCAGAGGTGCGAGAGCTCAAGCTTTGAAAACAGAGATAATAATTTTGGGTGGCATGCTTTCATTGTCAATGCAATGACTAAGAGTTCTCAACATCTTCCATGCTACACATGCTATAGGCGGTTCCCAAACAGAAAATTAAAGTTTTGACTCCCCACCACCAATCAATCACACTCCACGGCTAGCCGAATCCTCGGGTACCGTCCATACCAACATCGATCATGGGGGAGTTTTGTTTGCAATTATCTTTTCGATTTGAGCATGGAACTAGGAATTCCAATTACCGGCCCCTTTCTCATGATTGATAGTGAATAAACACATATCGAGGATAACACGCCTAGCATGGAAGATACCAATAGCCCCCTGTCACCACATGAGCGGTTCGGGCATGCAAAACAGATTATTTCTTGAAGATTTAGAGAGTGGCACATGCAAATTTGCTTGGAACGGTAGGTAGATACCGCACATAGGTAGGTATGGTGGACTCATATGGAACAACTTTGGGTTTATGGAAGTGGATGCACAAACAGTATTCCCGCTTAGTACAAGTGAAGGCTAGCAAAAGAATGGGAAGCGACCAACTAGAGAGCGACAAGAGTCATCAAAATGCATTGAGATTAACTAACATTGAGTGCAAGCATGAGTAGGACATAAATCACCATGAACATGAATATCATAGAGGCTATGTTGATTTTGTTTCTACTACATGCGTGAACATGCGCCAAGTCAAGCCACTTGAAACATTCAAAGGAGGATACCATCCTATCATACTACATCATAGTCATCTCAACATTCATGTGGGCAACCAAGATAACCATTATAAGCTCCTAGATAAGTAAGCATGGCATAAGCAACTTAGATCTCTAAGTTGTCATTGCAAACATGTTTCTCTCACAACAAAGCTGAACTAGGAATAGTGAGCTAGTCATATTTACAAAAACAAAATAGACCGTGTTCATACCAGCTTTTCCAGGCTCAGTCACTTCATCATATATTGTCATTATTGCCTTTCACTTGCACGACCGAATGATATGGACAATAATAAGCGTGCTCGTGCATTGGACTAAAGCTGAAATCTACACGCAAACACAAAGGATAAGACAAATTAATATGGCTCTTTGAAAGCTAAACAGGTATGCATGCAAGAGCCACTAAACATTGTAACCATTATCTTCTACCTTGACCCAAAGAAAAAGAAACTATTTACACGGGAAAGCTCCCAACAAGCAAAAGAAGAAAATAAAATCTTTTTGGTTTTTCTCAAACTAGACAGACAACCGAAAAGAAAACGAGAAAAAGAAAATAAACTAACATGGATGTACAGTGGCAAAGTGTGAACACCGGCTAACAAAGTGAAAGCATAAGCAAGAATGTAAAGTCGGTGAGAACACGTACTCCCCCAAGCTTAGGCTTTTGGCCTAAGTTGGTCTACTCCCAAGGATGGTCCTGGCGAAACCCAAAATCATAATGGGGGTTATACGGGAGCGCTGCAGCCACTGCCTGAATAGCTGCCTCACGGAGACGAGCAACCTTTGACTCCCTCTCATACTCCTCTGCCTCTCCTCTGGTTATGTAATATCTCCGTTTTATCTGAAAGTCAAAGAGAGTAGGAGCAGGAAGGGTAATATGGAAAACACGATGCCGGTTAAATATCAAATGGTATAGGAGGGATTCATCATCCCTCTCAAGGAACTGGTAGCGTGTCAAAGCGACGCGGTCAAGCAAAGTTGTATGGAGCGGGGGATCTCCTTCGTGGATGGGTACTCCAAGAAAATTTGCTATGCGAGTGGCATAGATCCCACCAAAGAAATCCCCTTCAATAGCATTCTTATTCAGCCTCCTTGCTACAATAGCTCCCATGTTGAAACTTTTGTCACCCGTCACTGCGCTCTTAAGGATACTAAGGTCGGGTGCGCAGAGGTGACAATGCTCAATCTTGCCATTAATGCATCTGCCTATGAAGAGGGCAAAGTAATGCAAGGCAGGAAAATGAATACTCCCCATGGTAGCTTGCGTAATGTCTCTAGCTTCTCCAACTGTAATACGAGAGCAAAAATCTCTAAGCGAAGATTTAGGAGGATCATTGAGGCTACCCCAAGTAGGTATTTTGCAAATTCGATTGAAATCCTCTAAATCCATGGTATAAGATTTATCATAGAGATCAAACAGTACAGATGTTTCACGGCCAACTAAAAATTTGAATCTACGAACAAAAGAGGCAGTGAGAGCGACATACTGTTCACATTTATCGGAGATGAATTCTTCGAGTCCGACGTTGTGAACAAGTGCATCAAACTCATCTTTGAAACCTGCCTCAATCTTAAATTCATCAGAAGGCCATTCACATGGTTGTACCTGCGCGTCCCTTGGTTGGTAAGGATCAGGCTCCCGGATCGCAAGACGGGGACCTCTCTTGCTTGAGGAACCACCATGAAAGTTTCTCCTGAACATCTTCCTTTTCTGAAATTTTCAGTGACCCAAAGGAAAAGTGAACAAGGCTCGACTAAACTAGTAGCAATTACTCCCACAAGTGCCTAGAGGCCATATTACGCATCAAAACTACTTGGGACCAGCTAAAATCAGCATGCAAAGCTCAAGAACATGGTCACCAAAGCAGCAAAAATACGCGGAGTATAAGGCACTAGAGCAAAAACTAATTGGACCAATGGAGGAGTCACTTACCAAGGAGTAATTTCCCCAGAACAGTTTGGAGAACGTTTATTTGAGCAAAGAGATCAAAAATCCTAGCAAGAGGAGCAAGAACACGGGTTTGAGCTGCGAAACGATTTTTTTGGAGGTAGGAGAAGCGGATGAGAGCAAGAATGAGTGGAGGGGGTGCATGTGGGCCCCACAAGCCTGTGTGGCACGGCCAGGGGGTGCGCGCGCCCCAAGGGCTTGTGGCCCACTGGTGCAGCCCCCAGACAAGCTCTTTGTCTCATAATTTTTCAAAAATTCCAGAAAAAATCATACTTGATTTTCAGGACGTTCGGAGAACTTTTATTTTCGGGGTATTTTTCTACCGGACGCTAAAACAGAAAACAGGGAAAACTAAACTAAATCTATCATTCTTCTTCTTCTTTCTAGGATGACTAGGTGCATCAGTGCTAACTCCTTGAGAATCTTGTTCAATTCTCTTCGGATGACCCTTAGGATACAAAGGTTACTGGGTCATTCTACCGCCTCTAGTGACGACTCTGACGAAATTGTCATTCAACTCATTGAGCAAGTCATTTTGAGCTTTAAGTACTTGTTCTACCTGAGTAGTAACCATAGAGGCATGTTTACTCAAGAGCTTAAGATCATTGACGTTTCTGTCCACACAAGCACTTAAATGACTAAGCATATGAGCATTCTTTTCCAATTGTCTGCTAACATAATCATTGAAACTCTGTTGTTTGGCAACAAAGTTATCAAATTCATCCAGGCATAGGCTAGCAGGTTTATCAAAAGGAATATCACTCTCATCAAACCTATGCAGAGAATGTACTTCTACTACGTGTATAGGGTTATCGAGACCATGGATCTCTTCGATAGGTGGTAGAGTTTTGACATCTTCAGATTTAATGCCTTTCTCTAGCATAGATTTCTTGGCTTCTTGCATATCTTCAAGACCGAGGAATATAATACCTCTTTTCTTTGGAGTTGGCTTAGGAGGTGGTTCGGGAATAGTCCAAGCATTCTCATTGCACAAGATGTTATTCGGTAGAATCTCAGCTTGTACTACGGTTTGTTCCCTAAAAACACTACCGGCACAACTATCTAGGTGGTCTTTGGAAGCATCGATGAGTCCATTATAGAAGATATCAAGTATTTCGTTCTTCTCAAGAGGGTGATGAGGCAAAGCATTTAGCAGCTGGATGAGCCTCCCCCAAGCTTGTGGGAGACTCTCTTCTTCAGCTTGAGCAAAGTTGTATATTTCCTGCAAGGAAGCTTGCTTCTTATGGACAGGGAAATATTTTTCAGAGAAGTAGTAGACCATATCCTGGGGGCTACGCACACAACCAGGAGCAAGAGAAGTGAACCAGGTCTTAGCATCATCCTTTAGCAAGAAAGGAAACAACTTGAGCATGTAATAGTGACGGATCTTTTCCTCACTAGTGAATAGGGTGGCTATATCGTGCAGTTTGGTAAGATGGGCTACAACCGTTTCAGACTCATAACCATGAAAAGGATCAGATTCGACTAGAGTGATTAGCTCAGGGTCGACAGAGAATTCATAATCCTTATTGGTTACAAAGATAGGCGAAGTGGCAAACTTCGGGTCGTATTTCATCCTAGCGTTCAGAGATTTTTCTTTCCACTTGCGCAGTAGTTTCTCAACATCATAGCTATCCTTACACGCAAGAAAGTCCTCAGATATCTCTCCCTCCATAACATAGCGCGTATCAGGCATAACAGGCAATTCAGGCATAGTAGGAGGTTCTACTTCAATAGTATTAGCAGTTTCAGAAGTATCATCACGTCTAGCAGCAACTCTAGCAAGTTGTGCATCAAGGAATGCACCTAGTGGCAAAGCAGTATCAAGCATAGCATCATCAGGCATAGTATCAAGCATAGCATCATCAGGCATAGTATCAAGCATAGCATCATCAGGCATAGTATCAAGCATAGCATCATCATAAGCATCATGAGCAGCAGAAGTAGCATCATCAAGCACAGGCGACATATCAAGATTTCTAGCAGGAGGTGATGCCGCAAACTTACTCAAAACTGAAGGTGAATCAAGTGCAGAGCTAGATGGCAGTTCCTTACCTCTCCTCGTAGTGGAAGGCAAGATTTTAGTTCTTGGATCTTTCGGATTCCTCATAGTGACCAGCAGACGTAAATCCCAAGTGACTCAGAGAATATAGTTGTGCCTCCCCGGCAACGACACCAGAAAAAGGTCTGGATAACCCACAAGTGTAGGGGATCGCAACAGTTTTCGAGGGTAGAGTATTCGACCCAAATTTGTTGATTCGCCTCAAGGGGAAGCGAAAGAATATTCTCAAGAATTAGCAGTCGAGTTTGTCGGATTCAACCACACCTGAAAGATTAGTTTCTTCAAGCAAAGTATCAGTAGCAAAGTAGTATGATAGCAACGGTGTCAGAAACAAATCTGTTGACGGCAAACTATTCCTAACTGTTGTATCAATGGCGCGAGTAAGTTGCACGTGGACGAGTAACTATTCTTTCCCGGCAACAGTGTCGGAAAAGGATCTTGCAACAAGTAACAGCGAAGTAGCAAGGAACAGCAGTACCAGAGTAACAACAGTAGCAACAGTAGTAGCAAAGTGGCCCAATCCCTTTTGTAGCAAGGGACAAGCCTGGACAAAGTAACGTAGCAAGGACCAGTATTAAAAGACTCGTAGGCAGTGGATCGGTGATGGATGAGTATGAGGGATATGATTCATCATGTAACAGCTATAACACAGAGAGATAAGTAACTAGCTCCCGTTCGTCAATCTAATGTAGGCATGTATTTCGTATGCAGTCATACGTGCTTAGGGAAAAGAACTTGCATGGCATCTATTGTCCATCCCTCCCGTGGCAGCGGGGTCCTAATGGAAACTACGGGATATTAAGGTTCTCCTTTTAATAAAGAACTGGACCAACGCATTAACACTTGGTGAATACATGAACTCCTCATACTATGATCATCTCCGGGAGTGGTTCCGGCTATTGCCACTCCAGGGTTGCCGGGTCATAACACATAGTAGGTGACTACAACTTGCAAGATAGGATCTAAAACACACATATATTGGTGACAACATAATAGGTTCAGATCTGAAATCATGGCACTCGGGCCCTAGTGACAAGCATTAAGCATGGCAAAGTAGTAGCAACATCAATCTAGAACATAGTGGATACTTGGGATCAATCCCCGTCAAAACTAACTCGATTACATGATAGATCTCATCCAACTCATCACCGTCCAGCAAGCCTACGATGAGATTACTCACGAATGATGAAGAGCATCATGGAATTGTCGATGGAGGAAGGTTGATGATGACGATGGCAACGATTTCCCCTCTCCGGAGCCCAAAACGGACTCCAGATCTGCCCTCGAGATGAATAACAGGAGGTGGAGCCGCCTCTGTATCATAAAACGCGATGAAACCTTCTCTCCGATTTTTTTTCGGGCGAGACGGAAGATATAGAGCTGAGTTTGGAGGTGGTGGTGCCACGTGGCCCCCACAAGCCCTCATGGCACGGCCTGGGGGGTGGCCGCGGCCTGTGGGCTTGTGGCCCACTGGCACGCCTCCTCCGGTGGATCTTTACGCAGGTATTTTTCTTTTATTCCAAAAAAATTCTCTGTAAATTTTCAGGACATTCTGAGAACTTTTATTTCTGCACAAAAACAACACCATGGCAATTCTGCTGAAAACACCCTCAGTCCGGGTTAGTTCCATTCAAATCATGCAAATTGGAGTCCAAAACAAGGGCAAAAGAGTTCGGAAAAGTAGATACGACAGAGACGTATCAAGCTGCTGCGAACTTGGTCACCCGAGAGTAATTAAATGAGGCCATGTCCACATTTAAATCCTCACTGGCTATCAAAGTCAAAAACATGCTCAAGGATTTCCTTGATATTTACAAACCGCATACCGACCCGTTGTTGGTGGCTAATCCCACAACTTCGGATTCGGGGGGTAATTCTGAAAATAAAAATGCTAGTAGTGAAAAGGATACAACGCCTTAAGGAACAAGTGGGGCAAATGCATTTGCCTCTCTTCCTCCTCCCATGGTCTATGGAGGGCTGGTCCATCCATCGCATATTATTAATCTAGGTCCTCCAACAAAGCTTGTTAAGAATGATTTTCTAATTGGTTTTTTTGTATCAACTCTCATTTGAACCATAGGTCAACACAACTTTGGAGAATCATTGAGCTGGGGTACTACCAGCATGATCCAAGAAATCTCACGCCAAGAGAAGAGGCTGACAATTAGCTCAACCACTCCGCCTTGTTCATTCTTCAAGCAGCTGTACTTGTTGAAGACCTTCCTCACTTGCGTCCCTTCACTAGTGCCAAATATTGTTGGGAGCACGTCATCTCCATGTACAAGGGAAGCTCTAGCATTCAACGGTCCAACTATGAAGTGGTTCTTGATGAGGCCGATGAATTTGCTATGATCAAGGATGAGGACCCTCGTGAGCTATATCGAAGAGTTACAACTCTTGTTGTTGCTCTTCAGAGTCATGGAAGCAAAGATGTGGATCATACTTGGATTAAGTGTAAGTTTCACAAGGCCATTATGCCTTTCAACAAGTCCATGTCCTTCGTCATCCGTCAAAGGTCGGACTTCCATTCCTTGTCCTCAAGTGATGTGTTGGATGAGTTTATTGCCATCACCATTTTGAACATGATTGCTGGCAATGCTCTAGCCCGAGTTCAACAGTCAAGAAAAGAGTCCCCCAACCTTTCTTTGAAGGCCAAGGTTCCTTTGGAGGAAGATGAGGAAGACGAAGAAGAAATTTGTCCTGAAGACACCAAGTATGCTTACCACGAGCACATGGCTCTTGCATCAAGGCAGTTTTGGGGCAACAAGAAAAAGTCAAGGCCCAACTTCTCTAAGAACAACTCAAATGGGTCCAAGGGAAAGCAACATGTGAGAACTTGCTACAATTTTGGCAATGTGAGTCACTTTGTGGCATATTGTCCCTATGAGCAGAGGGAAGACAATGGTGGCAAGCTCATTCGCAAAGACAAGACCAAGTCCTTCCCAGACAAGAAGAACTTCCCCAAGAAGGTGCACCAGAAGGTGTTGGAGGCTCAAGAAGAGTACCTCTCCAATGAGGATTATGACAATGAGACAAGTAGTTAAGCAATGGGAATGGCCTACGGTGGCCATTGCATCCTCTTCTCCAAGCGAAGTGTCTCTCTTCAAGGCCCCCAACGAGAACCGCATTGCCAAGTGTCTCATGGCCGAGGCATCCAACAAGGTAAACTCTAACACTCAAACTACTAACATCAAAGCTACCATTTCCGCTACAATGGATAACGGAGATGAAAAGGAAGAGGTAGAGGAGGAGGAAAACTCCTTTGGTAAATTCATGAGAAAACTCAAGGGTAAATCCAAGAAGCATTTTGTTGCTCTCTTGGAACAACTCGAAGAGGCTAATGACCTCATTGAATCTCAGGAAGAAATTATCTCTACATTACAAGGTCATAGTCGCGACTATGCTGCTGAGATTGCGGATATTTCTATTGCTCTTGAAAAGGAGCAAGGACTTCGTTTGACTCTTGACGAGTCACCTAACGATGACCTTGCTAAGTTAAAGAAAGATCTTGGTCATGCTCTTGTTCTTACCCGTGTGCTTCAATCCGAAAAGAGCACACTTGAGCTTGATCATGTTAGACTCAAGAAAGAGCTTGCAACACTTGGCAAGGCTCACAAGGCCTTGAAGTGTGCTCATATCTCTTTAAAAGAGTCTCATGCTCAACTCCAAGTAAAGCTCACTAAGGAAATAGCCACTTGCTCTCCATTTGTTTTAATTGATAATGTCCATGCTACTAACCCCTCTTGTGAGCATGCACATCTTGTGGAGGAGAACTCCGAGTTAAAAGAGCAGCTTGAGAAAGGCCTTGTGACATGCATCCAAGGTGAAAATAATCTTAACACCTTTTGAGCAGGAAAAAGGAAGTGGTTGCAAAGGAAGGAGTTGGGTTTGCACCCCAATTCCAAGAAACAACAAGAAGAAGACCAAGAAACCTCCCCAGCTCATGGAAACCTTTGTTAAATCTAGGGAGGGTGCTCATAGGAAGAAAAAGGACCAAGCAAAGGGTGGTAATGCCATGAAGGGCAATACCCCTCTACCCAACACAGTCGACGACTTTAACCCGTCTTATGTTTTGTGTGATGCTAGGGATGGGAATGTTTTTGATAAGTTTGTTGGTTGTTATGATGAGTACATTGAATGGTCTATTTGGGTTCCTCAGACCCTTGTTACTAACATAAGAGGACCTATTAAGGAATGGGTACCTAAATCCAAGCATTGATCTTATGCAGGAGTTTGCTTCCGGTGGGGTGTCTGTTGGAAATATGCCCTAGAGGCAATTATAAATTAGTTATTATTATATTTATTTACTCATGATAATCATTTATTATCCATGCTATAATTGTATTGATTGGAAACACAAATACATGTGTGGATACATATATAAAGCATTGTCCATAGTAAGCCTCTAGTTGACTAGCTCGTTGATCAAAGATGGTCAAGGTTTCCTAACCATAGACAAGTGTTGTCACTTGATAACAGGATCACATCATTAGGAGAATCATGTGATGGACAAGACCCAAACTATGAACGTAGCATGTGATCGTGTCATTTTGTTGCTATTGTTTTCTACGTGTCAAGTATTCATTCCTATGACCATGAGATCATGTAACTCACTGACACCGGAGGAATACCTTGTGTGTATCAAACGTCACAACATAACTGGGTGACTATAAAGGTGCTCTACAGGTATCTCCGAAGGTGTCCGTTGAGTTAGCATGGATAAAGACTAGGATTTGTCACTCCGTGTGACAACAAGGTATCTCGGGGCCCACTTGGCAATACAACATCACACACAAGCCTTGCAAGCAATGTAACTCAAGTGTGAGTCACGGAATCTTGTATTACGGAACGAGTAAAGAGACTTGCCGGTAACGAGATTAAAATAGGTATACGGATACCGACGATCGAATCTCGGGCAGGTTACATACTCAAGGACAAAGGGAATGACATACGGGATTATATGAATCCTTGGCACAGATGTTCAACCGATAAGATCTTCATAGAATATGTAGGATCCAATATGGGCATCCAGGTCCCGCTATTGGATATTGACCGAGAAGTGTCTCAGGTCATGTCTGCATATTTCTCGAATCCGTAATAGCAGACCTTCCCCTGCAACGGCACCAGAAGAATGCTGCTAGCACTCTTCGCCAATCGAAACTAGAAGAATGTTGTTGATGGCCCACCAACGCGTGGGATCGTAGCAGTTTTCGAGGGTAGAGTATTCGACCCAAATTTGTTGATTTGCCAGACAGGAGGTGAGAGAATACTCTCGAGTATTACCAGCTGAATATGTCAGATTCAACCACACCTGAAAGATTAGTATCTCCAAGCAAAGTATCAGCAACAAAGTAGTATGATAACAACGGTGTCATAAACGATCTGTTGACACGGCAGACTATTTCTAACGATCGTATCAATGGCGCCAGAAGTTGCCCGTGGACGGAAAATATTCTTTCCCATCAGCGGCGCGAGAAAGAGTATTGTAGCAGGTAGCAGCAATGTAACGAGTAATAGCAGTGGCAAGGAACAGCAATAGTGACAGCAGTAGCAAGTGGCAACAGTAGCAAGTAACAGCAGTAGCAAGTAGCAAGAGTAGCAAGTAACAGTAGAGCAAGTAACAACAGTAGCAACAGCAGTAACATCAGCAGAGCAAAACAAGTAACAACAACAGAGCAAAACAAGTAACAACAGTAGTAGGACAAACTCGTAGGCAATGGGTCGGTGATTTGTTTGGATGATATTCATCATGCAACAGTTATAACACGGAGAGATATGTGGCTAGCTCCCGTTCGTCAATGTGATGTAGGCATGCATTCCGTGTGTCGTCATACGTGCTTAGGGAAAAGAAGTGGCATGTCATCTATTGTCCATCCCTCCCGTGGCAGCAGGGTCCAAAAGGAAACTACGGGATATTAAGGTTCTCCTTTTAATAAAGAACCGGACCAACGCATTAGCACTTGGTGAACACATGAACTCCTCAAACTATGGTCATCACCGGGAGTGGTTCCGGTTATTGTCACTCCGGGGCTGCCGGATCATAACACATAGTAGGTAACTACAACTTGCAAGATCGGATCTAAAACACACATATATTGGTGACAACATAATAATTTCAGATCTGAAATCATGGCACTCGGGCCCTAGTGACAAGCATTAAGCATGGCAAAGTAGTAGCAACATCAATCTCAGAACATAGTGGATACTAGGGATCAATCCCCGTCAAAACTAACTCGATTACATGATAGATCTCATCCTACTCATCACCACCCAGCGAGCCTACGAATAGATTACTCACGAACGACGAAGAGCTTCATGGAATTGGAGAGGGAAGAAGGTTGATGATGACGATGGCGACGATTTCCTCTCTCCGGAGCCCAAAACGGACTCTAGATCTGTCCTCCAGATGAAGAACAGGTTGTGGCGGCGCCTCCGTATCGCAAACGCGACGAAATCTTCCCTTTTTATTTTTTCTCGGACGAAAGTGAACTTATAGAGCTGATATTGGAGGCGGCAGAGCCACGTGGGCCCCACAAGCTTGCCCACCGCCACCAGGGGGTGGCGGCTTCACGGCTTGTGGCCCACTGGCCCTCCCCCTCAGGTGGATCTTTGCGCAGGTATTTTACATATTTTCCAAAAATAATCTCCGTAAATTTTTAGGACGTTTGGAGAACTTTGATTTCTGCACCAAAACAACACCAAGGCAAATCTGCTGAAAAAAGCGTCAGTCCAGGTTAGTTCCATTCAAATCATGCAAATTAGAGTCCAAAACAAGGGCAAAAGAGTTTGGAAAAGTAGATACGATGGAGACGTATCAACTCCCCCAAGCTTAAAACCTTGCTTGTCCTCAAGCAACTCAGTTGACAAACTGAGAGAGAAAGAAAAACTTTGACAAACTATGTTTGATCTTGTTGTTGCAACTATGTCTGACTCATAACCAGAATTTCAGCAAGATTACAAGTTAACCACATAGGCAAGTGACACAAAGGTCTCACGGTAAACTAATATCAATGGCATAATCAGCTAATGAGCAAATAATAATGAGTTTCAAATACCAACACTTCAACCAAAACAAGCATGAAGCAACATGAATAGGTGGTATCTCGCTAGCTCTTTCTGAGACCGCAAAACATAAATGCAGAGCACTTTCCAAGATCAAGGGCTGACTAAACATTGTAATTCATAGCAACGAAGATCCAGTCATAGTTATACTCAATATCAATCAAAATCAAAGCATAAAAATGACAGAGGTGCTTTCTAATTGGTGCTTATATAAGAAGAGGATGACTCGACAGGAAAATAAATAGACAGGCCCTTCGCAGAGGGAAGCATTGATTTGCAGAGATGCCAGAGCTCAAGCTTTGAAAACAAAGATAATAATTTTGGGTGGCATGCTTTCATTGTCAACGCAATGACCAAGAGTTCTCAATATCTTCCATGCTACTCATGCTATAGGCGGTTCCCAAACAGGAAAAGTAAAGATTTAACTCCCCCACCACCAATCAATCGCACTCCACGGCTAGCCGAATCCTCGGGTACCGTCCATACTAACATCAATCCGGGGGGAGTCTTGTTTTACAGTTATGTTTTCTATTTAAGCGTGGAACTGGGCATTCCAATTACTGACCCCTTTCTCGTGAATGACAGTGAATAAACACATGTCGAGGATAACACTCCTAGCATGGAAGATACCAATAGCCCCTTGTCACCACATGAGCGGTTCGGGCAAGCAAAACAAATTATTTCTTGAAGGTTTAGAGAATGGCACATGCAAATTTACTTGGAACGGCACGTAGATACCGCAAATAGGTAGGTATGGTGGACTCTGGTGGAAAAACTTTTGGGTTTATGGAAGTGGATGCACAAGTAGTATTCCGCTTAGTACAAGTGAAGGCTAGCAAAAACTGGGAAGCGACCAACTAGAGAGCGACAACAGTCATCAAGATGCAATGAGTTTGACTAACATTAAATGCAAGCATGAACAGGATATAAATCACCATGAACACGAACATCATAGAGGCTATGTTGATTTTGTTTCAACTACATGCATGAACATGCGCCAAGTCAAGCCCCTTGAAACATTCAAAGGAGAATACCATCCTATCATACTACATCATAGTCATCTCAAAATCTATGTTGGCAGTCAAGACAAACCATTATAAGCTCCTAGCTAAATAAGCATGGCATCAGAAACTATGATCTCTAAGTTGTCATTGCAAACATGGTTCTCTCACAACAAAGCTGAATCTGGTTTGACAAGCTAGTCATATTTACAAAAACAAAATAGATAGAGTTCATACCAGCTTTTCCAGTCTCAGTAACTTCATCATATATCATCATTGTTGCCTTTCATTTGCACGATCAAACGATGTGAACAATAATAAGAGCATTGGACTAAGCTGAATCTGCAGGCAAACACAAAGGAGAAGACAAAGTAATGTGGCTCTTTGAAAGCTAAATAGGTATGCATGCAAGAACCACTAAACATTGTAACCAATATCTTCTACCTTGACCCAAAGAAAAAGAAAACTATTTACACGGGGAAGCTCCCAACAAGAAAAAAGAAGAAAGAAAAATCTTTTGGGTTTTCTCAAAAGGACACAAAACAAGAAAACAAAAATAAACTAGCATGGATAATACAGTGGCAAAGTGTGAACATCGGCTAACAAAGTGAAAGCATAAGCATGAATGTAAAGTCAGTGAGAACACGTACTCCCCGAAGCTTAGGCTTTTGGCCTAGCTTGGTCTACTCCCAAGGCGGGAAATAACCAGTTCCGGGGTACTCTGGAGCATACTGTGGATGCAACTGCTGTGTCAGCTCCTTTGGCTCCCACTGATAAACTGGCGTCTGGTACTCGACTCGCGGGTCGGGCACGGGCGCCTGTGGTTGGCCCCAATATGCGTAGATGTCCGAGGGCATAATAGTGTACCTGCCTGTATGAAGATCGAACAAAGAAGGAGCAGGCAAAGTAATAGTCTCTCGAGTATCCTCACTAAATACCAGGTTATAAATCATCCGTCTACTAGCATCTCTATCCAGAAAATCATGGTGAACCTTGCTGTCATAATCCAGATATTTCTCAGGGAGGAGCATCTCTCCTTCCTCTCCCAGTCTAACGGGTATCTCAAAGTGTCTGTCAAGACGAGTAGCATAGATACCTCCATAGACAACACCCTTGGAACGGTTGGTGTTAAACCGCTGGGCCACTATAGCACCTAGGCTATAAGTCTTATCGTTATAAAGGCCTTCGCGCAAAACCGCAAGGTCTGGAGAACTAAGTGATCCAGCCTCCCCACGGCCAATCAAACATTTTCCCACAAATAATGAGAAGTACCAAAGCACAGGAAAATGTATGCTATAGCGCGAGACACTCCTCTCTCCTCTCCAACAGCAATAGTACCAATGAAATCCTCCAAGTCCTGTGGACGAGGGTCACGGATATCCCCAACATAAGGTAATTTGCATACATTGCAAAAATCCTGTAGCGTCATGCACTGGGGGACATCGTATATCATGAACTCAACCATGGGAGGATTCTTCCTCGGATAAAAGTTGAAGCTTTGAACGAAAATATTGGTGAGGAGGAGGTATTGTGAGCACTTATCTTCAACGAACGCAGTAAGACCTGCGTTCTCCACCAAGTAATAAAAGTCTTCATAAAGCCCGGCGACGTGCAAAAATTCATCACTTGGACACTCGCACGCTCGAACTTCTGTGACTCGAGGGACTATGTACTTGGGGTGGTTCTTCTCATCCTCCTTGGGGTTACGGCTTGAAGAGCCTCTCAAGAACCTCCTCATCTTTTCCCTTTTCTAGCTCTGAAAAATTCTGAAATTTATAGAGACTTCGAAAGAAAAGTGAATAAAGATTAACCCAACTTGTAGCAATTACTCCTACTAGTGCCTAGAGACCATATCACGCGCTAAAACTACTTGGGACCAGCTAAAATCAATATTTCTAGCTCAAGAACAGGGTCACTAAGGTAGCAAGAATACGCGAAGGATAAAGCACTAGAGCAAAAACTAATTGGACCAATGGAGGAGTCACTTACCAAGGAGTAATTTCTCCAAAGCGGTCGGAGAATGGTGCTTTGAGCAAGGAGATTGAAAATCACAGGCAAAAGAGCAAGAACATGGGTTTGAGCTGCGAAACCATTTTTTCTGGAGGTGGAAGAAGAGGATGGGAGCTGGAATGAGTGGAGGGTGTCCCTGTGGGCCCACAAGCTTGCTAGCCGCCACCAGGGGGAGGTGGCGGTGGCAGGGCTTGTGGCCCACTGGTCAGGCCCCCAGGCCAGCTCTCAGGCCCTGTAATTTTCAAATGTTCTAGAAAAAATCATACTAAATTTTCAGGACCAACGGAGAACTTTTATTTCCGAGGTATTTTTCTCTGGGACGCTAAAACAGAAAACAGGAAAACTAAACTAAATCTATCATTTTTATTCTAAGCAATAGAAAATGAAAGCTCAAAACAGAGGTATCTGACTCCTTGATTCATCCATTTCATGGTCATCGAAAGAAATCCGTCAACGGGGTTGATCAAGTCCTCATGACAAAACGTTCTCGAATCGCAAGAGAGAACGGAGAATTTTCGAATAGCCGCTAAGTCACCTCAATGGGGATATGAATCTCCCCAACAAGCAAATCATACTTCATCTTGACACGAGGAATAGGGCATTCAAAGCTCCCAATAAGAATCGATGAAGTCTTTTCGATAGCATTGATGCAATGTACTTGATATCGTTTCTTCGGAAAGTGCACTGTGTGCTCATTACCGTTGACATGGAAAGTGACATTGCCTTTGTTGCAATCTATAGCAGCCCCTGCAGTGTTTAAAAAGGGTCTTCCAAGGATGACGGCCATGGCATCGTCCTCGGGAATATCCAAGATAACAAAGTCTGTTAAGATAGTGGTGTTAGAAACCACAACAACCACATCCTCGCAAATGCCGATAGGGAAAGAAGTTGATTTGTCGGCCATTTGTAGAGAAATTTCAGTGGGTGTCAACTTATCCAATTCAAGTCTACGATAAAGAGAGAGTGGCATAACACTAACGCCGGCTCCAAGGTCACATAAGGCAGTTCTTACGTAGTTTCCTTTAATGGAGCAAGGTATAGTGGGCACTCCGGGATCACCGGGTTTCTTAGGAGTTCCACCTTTGAAAGTGTAATTGGCAAGCATGGTGGAGATCTCAAAATCTGGTATCTTCCGATTATTAGTCACGATATCTTTCATGTACTTGGCATACGGAGACATCTTGAGCATATCAGTTAACCGCATCTGCAGAAAGATGGGTCTTATCATCTCAACGAAGCGCTCAAAATCCTCATCATCCTTTTTCTTGGATGGCTTAGGAGGAAAGGGAATATGTCTCTGAACCCATGGCTCCATTTCTTTACCATGCTTCCTAGCAGTGAAGTCATTCTTATCGTATTTCTTAGGTTGTGGGTTATCAGGATTAACCGTAGGTTCAATCTCCACATCCTCATCATTGCTAGGTTGAGCATTATTATGAACATCACTGTCCATATTGTCACCAGGTTCATGTTCATCACCAGATTGTATTTCTGCATCAGACACAGAAATATCATTAGGTTCTTTAGGCGTGACAGTATTTGGTGAACTGGCATGTAGATTTCTATCATCCTTCTTGTTCTCCTTAGGATGACTGGGTGTATCAGCATTGATTCCTTGAGAATCTTGATCAATTCTCTTAGGATGACCTTCAGGATACAAAGGTTCCTGAGTCATTTTGCCTCCTCTAGTAATGACTCTGACAGAGTTGTCATTTAATTCATTGAGCAAGTCATTCTGAGCTTTAAGTACTTGTTCTACCTGAGTAGTAATCATAGAGGCATGTTTACTCAGAAGCTTCAGATCATTGACATTTTTGTCTACACAAGCTCTTAAATGGCTAAGCATACGAGTACTTTGTTCCACATGTGTGCTAACATAATCATTGAAACTCTATTGTTTGGCAACAAAGTTGCCAAATTCATCAAAGCATAGGCTAGCAGGTTTGTCAACAGGAATATCACTCTCATCAAACCTACGCACAGAATTCACTTCTACTACCTGTATCGGGTTATAGATGTTGGAATTATGCCCTAGAGGCAATAATAAATATAGTTATTATTATAATTCCTGTATCAAGATAATCGTTTATTATCCATGCTATAATTGTATTGAATGAAGACTCATTTACATGTGTGGATACATAGACAAAACACTGTCCCTAGCAAGCCTCTAGTTGGCTAGCCAGTTGATCAAAGATAGTCAGTGTCTTCTGATTATGAACAAGGTGTTGTTGCTTGATAACTGGATCACGTCATTAGGAGAATCACGTGATGGACTAGACCCAAACTAATAGACGTAGCATGTTGATCGTGTCATTTTGTTGCTACTGTTTTTCTGCGTATCAAGTATTTGTTCCTATGACCATGAGATCATATAACTCACTGACACCGGAGGAATACTTTGTGTGTATCAAACGTCGCAACGTAACTGGGTGACTATAAAGATGCTCTACAGGTATCTCCGAAGGTGTTAGTTGAGTTAATATGGATCAAGACTGGGATTTGTCACTCCGTGTGACGGAGAGGTATCTCGGGGCCCACTCGGTAATACAACATCACACACAAGCCTTGCAAGCAATGTGACTTAGTGTAAGTTGCGGGATCTTGTATTACGGAACGAGTAAAGAGACTTGCCGGTAAACGAGATTAAAATAGGTATGCATATACTGATGATCGAATCTCAGGCAAGTAACATACCGAAGGACAAAGGGAATGACATACGGGATTATATGAATCCTTGACACTGAGGTTCAAACGATAAGATCTTCGTAGAATATGTAGGATGCAATATGGGCATCCAGGTCCCGCTATTGGATATTGACCGAGGAGTCTCTCGGGTCATGTCTACATAGTTCTCTAACCCGCAGGGTCTGCACACTTATGGTTCGACGTGTTTTATGCGTATTTGAGTTATATGGTTGGTTACTGAATGTTGTTCGGAGTCCCGGATGAGATCACAGACGTCACGAGGGTTTCCGGAATGGTCCGGAAACTAAGATTGATATATAGGATGACCTCATTTGATTACCGGAAGGTTTTCGGAGTTACCGGGAATGTACCGGGAATGACGAATGGGTTCCGGGAGTTCACCGGGGGGGCACCCACCCCGGGGAAGCCCATAGGTATTGGGGGTGCCACACCAGCCCTTAGTGGGCTCGTGGGACAACCCAAAAGGGGCCTATTCGCATTGGGAAGAAAATCAACGAGAAAAAAAAGGAGGAGGTGGGAAAGGGAAGAAGGACTCCACCTTCCAAACCAAGTAGGACTCGGTTTGGGAGGGGAATCCTTCCCCCCTTGGCTCGGCCGACCCCTTGGGGGTTCTTGGACCCCAAGGCAAGGCTCCCCCCTATCCCTCCTATATATAGTGGGGTTTTAGGGCTGATTTGAGACAACTTTTGCCACGGCAGCCCGACCACATATCTCCACGGTTTTACCTCTAGATCGCGTTTCCGCGGAGCTCGGGCGGAGCCCTGCTGAGACGAGATCATCACCAACCTCCGGAGCGCTGTCATGCTGCCGGAGAACTCTTCTACCTCTCCGTCTCTCTTGCTGGATCAAGCAGGCCGAGATCATCTTCGAGTTGTATGTGTGCTGAACGCGGAGGTGCCGTCCGTTCGGCACTAGATCGTGGGACTGATCGCGGGACGGTTTGCGGGGCGGATCGAGGGACGAAGGGACGTTCCACTACATCAACCGCGTTCACTAACGTTTCTGCTGTATGGTCTACAAGGGTACGTAGATCACACATCCCCTCTCGTAGATGGACACCAAAATGATAGGTCTTCGTGCTCGTAGGAATTTTTTTGTTTCCCATGCGACGTTCCCCAATAGTGGCATCATGAGCTAGGTTCATGCGTAGATGTCTTCTCGAGTAGAACACAAAAGTTTTTGTGGGCGGAGATGTGCGTTTTGCTGCCCTCCTTAGTCTTTTCTTGATTCCGCGGTATTGTTGGATCGAAGCGGCTCGGACCGACATTACTCGTACGCTTACGAGAGACTGGTTTCATCGCTACGAGTAACTCCATTGCTCAAAGATGACTGGCGGGTGTCAGTTTCTCCAACTTTAGTTGAATCGGATTTGACCGAGGAGGTCCTTGGATGAGGTTAAATAGCAACTCATATATCTCCGTTGTGGTGTTTGCGTAAGTAAGATGCGATCCTACTAGATACCCATGGTCACCATGTAAAACATGCAACAACAAAATTATAGGACGTCTAACTTGTTTTTGCAGGGTATGCTTGTGATGTGATATGGCCAACGATGTGATGTGATATATTGGATGTATCAGATGATCATGTTGTAATATAAAATATCGACTTGCACGTCGATGGTACGCCAACCGGCAGGAGCCATAGGGTTGTCTTATTAACTAACGTTTGTGCTTGCAGATGCGTTTACTATTTTGCTAGGATGTAGCTTTAGTAGTAATAGCATGAGTAGCACGACAACCCCAATGGCGACACGTTGATGGAGATCATGGTGTGGCGCCGGTGACAAGAAGATCGTGCCGGTGCTTTGGTGATGGAGATCAAGAAGCACGTGATGATGGCCATATCATGTCACTTATGAATTGCATGTGATGTTAATCCTTTTATGCACCTTATTTTGCTTAGAACGACGGTAGCATTATGAGGTGATCTCTCACTAAAATTTCAAGACGAAATTGTGTTCTCCCCGACTGTGCACCGTTGCTACAGTTCGTCGTTTCGAGACACCACGTGATGATCAGGTGTGATTGACTCAACGTTCACATACAACGGGTGCAAAACAGTTGCGCACGCGGAACACTCGGGTTAAGCTTCACGAGCCTAGCATGTGCAGACATGGCCTAGGAACACATGAGACCGAAAGGTCGATCATGAATCATATAGATGATATGATTAGTATAGGGATGCTTACCACTAAAACTATACTCAACTCACGTGATGATCGGACTTGAGCTAGTGTAAGTGGACCATGAACCACTCAAATGACTAGAGAGATGAACTTTTTGAGTGGGAGTTTAGCGAGTAATTTGATTAAGTTAAAGTCTAATTATCTTGAACATAGTCTAAGTCCACTTTGAATATATTTGTGTTGTAGATCATGGCTCAGCGACAGTCACCCTGAATTTTAATACGTTCCTAGAGAAAGCTAAGTTGAAAGATGATGGAAGCAACTTTGTAGACTGGGCTCGTAATCTTAAGCTAATCTTACAAGCTGGGAAGAAGGATTATGTCATTAATGCTGCGCTAGGAGATGAACCACCCGCTACGGCTGATCAGGATGTTAAGAACGCTTGATTAGCACGTAAGGAGGACTACTCAGTAGTTCAATGTGCAGTCTTGTATGGCTTAGAACCGGGACTTCAACGTCGCTTTGAGCGTCATGGAGCATTTGAGATGTTCCAGGAGTTGAACTTTATCTTTTAGAAGAACGCTCGGATCGAGAGGTATGAGACCTCCGATAAATTCTATGCTTGCAAGATGGAGGAGAACTCGTCTGTCAGTGAACATGTACTCAAAATGTCTGGGTACTCAAATCGTCTAGCTGAGCTGGGGATTGAACTCCCGCAAGAAGCTATCACTGACAGAATCCTTCAATCACTGCCGCCAAGTTGTAAAGGCTTTGTGTTGAACTACAACATGTAAGGGATGAACAAGTCTCCCGACGAGTTGTTTGCGATGCTGAAAGTCGCAGAGTCTGAACTCCGTAAAGAGCATCAAGTGTTGATGGTGAATAAGACCACTAGTTTCAAGAGAAAGGGCAAAGGCAAGAAGGGTAATTCAAAGAAGAGCGGCAAGCCTGTTGTCCGACGAAGAAACCCAAAGCTGGACCTAAGCCTGAAACAGAGTGTTACTATTGCAAGGGTATGGGTCACTGGAAGCGCAATTGCCCCAAGTATCTGGCTGATAAGAAGGCGGCCAAAAAAAATCAGGTATATTTGATATACATGTTATTGATGTGTACTTAACCGGCTCTCGTAGTAGTGCCTGGGTATTCGATACCGGTTCTGTTGCTCATATTTGCAACTCGAAACAGGAACTGCGGAATAGACGAAGGCTGGCGAAAGATGAAGTGACGATGCGCGTAGGAAATGGTTCCAAGGTTGATGCAATCGCCGTCGGCACAGTTTCACTTCAGTTACCATCAGGATTAGTTATGAACTTAAATCATTGTTATTTAGTGCCTGCGTTGAGCGTGAACATTATATCTGGATCTTGTTTATTGCGAGACGGTTACTCTTTTAAGTCAGAGAATAATGGTTGTTCTATTTCTATGAGTAACATCTTTTATGGTCATGCACCCAATGTGAGAGGATTGTTCATATTGAATCTTGATAGTGATACACACATACATAACATTGAGACCAAAAGAGTTAGAGTTAACAATGATAGCGCCATATTTTTGTGGCACTGCCGCTTAGGTCATATTGGTGTAAAGCGCATGAAGAAACTCCATACCGATGGACTTTTGGAGTCACTTGACTTTGATTCACTTGACACGTGCGAACCATGCCTCATGGGCAAGATGACTAAAACTCCGTTCTCCGGAACAATGGAGCGTGCAAGTGACTTGTTGGAAATCATACATACCGATGTGTGTGGTCCGATGAGCGTGGAGGCACGCGGCGGATATCGTTATTTTCTCACCTTCACCGACGATTTGAGTAGATATGGTTATGTCTACTTAATGAAGCACAAGTCTGAAACATTTGAAAAGTTCAAGCAATTTCAGAGTGAAGTTGAAAATCATCGTAACAAGAAGATCAAGTTCCTACGGTCTGATCGTGGGGGTGAATATCTGAGTTTCGAGTTTGGTGCTCACTTAAGACAATGTGGAATTGTTTCACAATTGACACCGCCTGGAACACCTCAGCGTAATGGTGTGTCCGAACGTCGTAATCGTACTTTATTAGAGATGGTGCGATCTATGATGTCTCTTACCGATTTGCCATTATTATTTTGGGGTTATGCATTAGAAACAGCTGCATTCACTTTAAATAGGGCACCATCAAAATCTGTTGAGACGACACCATACGAACTGTGGTATGGCAAAAGGCCAAAGTTGTCGTTTCTTAAAGTTTGGGGATGTGATGCTTATGTCAAAAAGCTTCAGCCTGAAAAGCTGGAACCCAAAGCGGAAAAGTGCGTCTTCATAGGTTACCCAAAAGAGACAGTTGGGTACACCTTCTATCTCAAATCTGAGGGCAAAGTGTTTGTTGCTAAAAACGGAGCTTTTCTCGAGAAGGAGTTTCTCTCGAGAGAATTGAGTGGGAGGAAGGTAGAACTTGACGAGGTTGTCGAACCTCTCATCCCTCTGGATGGTGGCGCAGGGCAAGGGGAAACCTCTGTCGTTGCGATGCCGGTTGAGGAGGAAGTTAGTGATGATGATCATGAAACTCCGATTCAAGATTCTATCGAACCACGCAGGTCGACGAGACCACGTGCTGCTCCAGAGTGGTACGGTAATCTCGTCTTGTCAATCATGTTGTTGGACAACAATGAACCTGCAAATTATGAAGAAGCAATGGTGGGCCCGGATTCCAACAAATGGCTAGAAGCCATGAAGTTCGAGATAGGATCCATGTATGAGAACAAAGTGTGGACTTTGGAGGTACTGCCTGAGGGCCGCAAGGCTATTCAGAACAAATGGGTCTTTAAGAGGAAGACGGACGCTGACGGCAATGTGACCGTTTATAAAGCTCGACTTGTGGGAAAGGGTTTTTCGCAAGTTCAAGGAGTTGACTACGATGAGACATTCTCACCCGTAGCGATGCTTAAGTCCGTCAGAATCATGTTAGCAATAGCTGCATTTTTCGATTATGAAATCTGGCAGATGGATGTCAAAACGGCGTTCCTTAACGGTTTCCTTAAGGAAGAATTGTATATGATGCAACCTGAAGGTTTTGTCGATCCTAAGAATGCTAACAAGGTGTGCAAGCTCCAGCGATCCATTTATGGACTGGTGCAAGCACCTCGGAGTTGGAACAAACGCTTTGATGAGGTGATCAAAGCATTTGGGTTTATACAAGTGGTTGGAGAATCTTGTATTTACAAGAAAGTGAGTGGGAGCTCTGTGGCGTTTCTAATATTATATGTGGATGACATATTGCTGATTGGAAACAACGTAGAGTTTTTGGAGAGCATAAAGGATTACTTGAATAAAAGTTTCTCTATGAAGGGCCTAGGAGAAGCTGCTTACATTCTAGGCATTAAGATCTATAGGGATAGATCAAAACGCCTGATAGGACTTTCACAAAGCACATACCTTGAAAAAGTTTTGAAGAGGTTCAAAATGGAACAGTCCAAGAAAGGGTTCTTGCCAGTTTTACAAGGTACGAGATTGAGTAAGACTCAGTGCCCAGCAACTGATGAAGATAGAGAGCATATGCGCTCCGTCCCCTATGCTTCAGCCATAGGTTCTATCATGTATGCAATGCTGTGCACTAGACCGGATGTTAGCCTGGCCATAAGTATGGCAGGTAGGTTCCAGAGTAATCTAGGAGTGGATCACTGGACAACGGTCAAGAATATCCTGAAGTACCTGAAAAGGACTAAGGAGATGTTTCTCGTGTATGGAGGTGATGAAGAGCTCGCCGTAAAAGGTTACATCAATGCAAGCTTTGACATAGATCCGGACGACTCTAAGTCGCAAACCGGATACGTATTTATTCTTAATGGGGGTGCGGTAAGCTGGTGCAGTTCCAAGCAAAGCGTCGTAGCAGATTCTACATGTGAAGCGGAGTACATGGCTGCCTCGGAGGCGGCTAAGGAGGGTGTCTGGATGAAGCAGTTCATGACGGATCTTGGAGTGGTGCCAAGCGCACTGAATCCAATAACCTTGTTCTGTGACAACACGGGTGCCATTGCCTTAGTAAAGGAACCACGGTTTCACAAGAAGTCCAGACACATCAAACGACGCTTCAACCTCATCCGTGACTACGTCGAAGGAGAGGACATAAATATATGCAAAGTGCACAAGGATCTGAATGTAGCAGACCCGCTGACTAAACCTCTTCCACGGCCAAAGCATGATCAACACCAGAACTGTATGGGTGTTAGATTTATTACAATGTAATTCGCATGATGATGTGAGGGCTAGATTATTGACTCTAGTGCAAGTGGGAGACTGTTGGAATTATGCCCTAGAGGCAATAATAAATATAGTTATTATTATAATTCCTGTATCAAGATAATCGTTTATTATCCATGCTATAATTGTATTGAATGAAGACTCATTTACATGTGTGGATACATAGACAAAACACTGTCCCTAGAAAGCCTCTAGTTGGCTAGCCAGTTGATCAAAGATAGTCAGTGTCTTCTGATTATGAACAAGGTGTTGTTGCTTGATAACTGGATCACGTCATTAGGAGAATCACGTGATGGACTAGACCCAAACTAATAGACGTAGCATGTTGATCGTGTCATTTTGTTGCTACTGTTTTTCTGCGTGTCAAGTATTTGTTCCTATGACCATGAGATCATATAACTCACTGACACCGGAGGAATACTTTGTGTGTATCAAACGTCGCAACGTAACTGGGTGACTATAAAGATGCTCTACAGGTATCTCCGAAGGTGTTAGTTGAGTTAGTATGGATCAAGACTGGGATTTGTCACTCCGTGTGATGGAGAGGTATCTCGGGGCCCACTCGGTAATACAACATCACACACAAGCCTTGCAAGCAATGTGACTTAGTGTAAGTTGCGGGATCTTGTATTACAGAACGAGTAAAGAGACTTGCCGGTAAACGAGATTGAAATAGGTATGCGGATACTGACGATCGAATCTCGGGCAAGTAACATACCGAAGGACAAAGGGAATGACATACGGGATTATATGAATCCTTGACACTGAGGTTCAAACGATAAGATCTTCGTAGAATATGTAGGATCCAATATGGGCATCCAGGTCCCGCTATTGGATATTGACCGAGGAGTCTCTCGGGTCATGTCTACATAGTTCTCGAACCCGCAGGGTCTGCACACTTAAGGTTCGACGTTGTTTTATGCGTATTTGAGTTATATGGTTGGTTAACGAATGTTGTTTGGAGTCCCGGATGAGATCACGGACGTCACGAGGGTTTCCGGAATGGTCCGGAAACGAAGATTGATATATAGGATGACCTCATTTGATTACGGGAAGGTTTTCGGAGTTACCGGGAATGTACCGGGAATGACGAATGGGTTCCGGGAGTTCACCGGGGGGGGCACCCACCCCGGGGAAGCCCATAGGTATTGGGGGTGCCACACCAGCCCTTAGTGGGCTGGTGGGACAGCCCAAAAGGGGCCTATGCGCATTGGGAAGAAAATCAAAGAGAAAAAAAAGGAGGAGGTGGGAAAGGGAAGAAGGACTCCACCTTCCAAACCAAGTAGGACTCGGTTTGGGAGGGGAATCCTTCCCCCCTCGGCTCGGCCGACCCCTTGGGGGTTCTTGGACCCCAAGGCAAGGCTCCCCCCTCTCCCTCCTATATATAGTGGGGTTTTAGGGCTGATTTGAGACAACTTTTGCCACGGCAGCCCGACCACCTATCTCCACGGTTTTACCTCTGGATCGCGTTTCCGTGGAGCTCAGGCGGAGCCCTGCTGAGACGAGATCATCACCAACCTCCGGAGCGCCGTCACGCTGCCGGAGAACTCTTCTACCTCTCCGTCTCTCTTGCTGGATCAAGAAGGCCGAGATCATCGTCGAGTTGTACGTGTGCTGAACGCGGAGGTGCCATCCGTTCGGCACTAGATAGTGGGACTGATCACGGGACGGTTCGCGGGGCGGATCGAGGGACGTGAGGACGTTCCACTACATCAACCGCGTTCACTAATGCTTCTGCTGTACGGTCTACAAGGGTACGTAGATCACACATCCCCTCTCGTAGATGGACATCACCATGATAGGTCTTCGTGCGCGTAGGAAATTTTTTGTTTCCCATGCGACGTTCCCCAACAATAGAGACTATGGATCTCTTTGATAGGTGGTAGATTTTTGACATCTTCAGATCTAATGCCTTTCTCTTGCATAGATTTCTTGGCTTCTTGCATATCTTCGAGACTGAGGAAGAGAATACCTCTTTTCTTCGGAGTTGGCTTAGGAGGTGGTTCGGGAATAGTCCAAGCATTATCGTTGATCAAGATGTTATTCAGTAGGGTCTCAGCTTGTTCTACAGTTCGTTCCCTAAAAACACAACCGGCACAACTATCTAGGTGGTCTCTAGAAGCATCGGTAAGTCCGTTATAGAAGATATCAAGTATCTCGTTCTTCATGAGAGGGTGATCAGGCAAAGCATTTTGTAGCTGGACGAGCCTCCCCCAAGCTTGTGGGAGACTCTCTTCTTGGAGTTGAGCAAAGTTGTATATTTCCTGCAAGGCAACTTGCTTCTTATGGGCACGGAAATATTTCTCACAAAAGTAATAGACCATATCCTGGGGACTACTCACACATCCAGGAGCAAGAGAGGCGAACCAGGCTTTATCGTTATCCTTTAGAGAGAAAGGAAACAGCTTAAGGATGTAGGGTGGCTATATCTAGTAGTTTGGCAAGATGGGCTACGACCGTCTCAGACTCATAACCGTGAAAAGGATCGGATTCGACTAGAGAGATTATCTCAGGATCGACAGAGAATTCATAATCCTTATCGGTGATAAAGATAGGTGAAGTGGCAAACTTCGGGTCGTATTTCATCCTAGCTTTCAGAGATTTTTCCTTCCACTTGAGAAGTAATTTCTTAGCGTCATAGGCATCCTTACACGCAAGAAAATCCTCACCTATCTCTCCATCCATAACGTAACCCTCAGGTATATCACGCAATTCATATCTAGGAGAGCTAGATCTAGCAGGAGCAAAAGCAGGTTCTATCTCAATAGTATCGGCAGTTTCAAAAGCATCACGAGCATTGGCAGTAACTCTAGCAATATGAGCATCAAGGAACACCCCTAGTGGAACATCAGGCAAAGTAGTGTCTCTAGCAGTATCAAGCATAGCATCATCAGGCATAGCATCTCTAGCAGTATCAAGCATAGCATCTCTAGCAATATCAGGCAAGGCAGTATCAAGCATAGTATCTCTAGCAGTATCAAGCATAGCATCATGAGGCATAGTATCAAGCATAGCATCTCTAGCAGTAGCATCATAAGCATCATCAAGCACATGCGACATATTAAGATTTCTAGCAGGAGGTGATGTCACAAACTTACTCATAACTAAAGGTGAATCAAGTGCAGAGCTAGATGGCAATTCCTTACCTCCCCTCGTAGTTGAGGGCAAGACTTTGGTTTTTGGATCCTTAAGATTCTTCATAGTGATCAGCACATATAAATCCCAAGTGACTGAGAGAATATAGCAATAGCCTCCCCGGCAACGACGCCAGAAAAATGCTGACTCCGTAACAGCAGACCTTGTTGGAAATATGCCCTAGAGGCAATAATAAAATAGTTATTATCATATTTCCTTGTTCATGATAATCGTCTATCGTTCATGCTATAATTGTATTAACAGGAAACACTAATACATGTGTGAATGAATAGATCACAATGTGTCCCTAGCAAGCCTCTAGTTAGCTAGCTCGTTAGTCAATAGATGATCATGATTTCCTGATCATGGACATTGGATGTCATTGATAACGGGATCACATCATTGGGAGAATGATGTGGTGGACAAGACCCAATCCTAAGCCTAGCACTAGATCGTATTGTTCGTATGCTAATGCTTTTCTAATGTCAAGTATCTTTTCCTTCGACCGTGAGATTGTGCAACTCCTGGATACCGTAGGAGTGCTTTGGGTGTATCAAACGTCACAACGTAACTGGGTGACTATAAAGGTGCACTACGGGTACCTCCGAAAGTGTCTGTTGGGTTGGCACGAATCGAGATCGGGATTTGTCACTCCGTGTGACGGAGAGGTATCTCTGGGCCCACTCGGTAGAACATCATCATGAGCTCAATGTGACTAAGGAGTTAGTCACACGATGACGTGCTATGGAACGAGTAAAGACTTACCGGTAACGATATTGAACAAGATATAGGTATACCGACGATCGAATCTCGGGCAAGTTCTATACCGACAGACAAAGGGAATCGTATACGGGATTGATTGAATCCTTGACATCATGGTTCATCCAATGAGATCATCGTGGAGCTAGTGGGAGCCACCATGGGTATCCAGACCCCGCTGATGGTTATTGGCCAGAGAGGTGTCTCGGTCATGTCTGCCTGTCTCCCGAACCCGTAGGGTCTACACACTTAAGGTTCGATGACGCTAGGGTTATAGGGAATTGTTATACGAGATTACCGAAAGTTGTTCGGAGTCCGGGATGAGATCCCGGACGTCACGAGGAGCTCCGGAATGGTCCGGAGGTAAAGATTGATATATATAGGACGGATGGTTTCGGACACCGGAAGTGTTTCGGGCATCACCGGTAACGTACCGGGACCACCGGAGGTGGTCCCGGGGGACCACCGAAGGGGGGCTGCGACCCCAAGAGGTAAGATGGGCTAAGTGGGGGTGGGAACCAGCCCCTAGTTGGGCTGGTATGCCTCCCCACTCAGCCCATGGCGCAGGGGAAAGGAAAAGAAGGGGGAACCCTAATTTAGGTGGGCCTTAGACCCACCAGAGGGGTGCGCCACCCCTCCCCCTTGCCCTAGCCGCCACCCCTTCCCCATCTGAGGGCTGCCGCACCCCTTAGGGGTGGGAACCCTAAGGGCTGCGCCCCCTCCCTCTCCCCCTATATATAGATGAGGTCCGGGGCTGTTTGAGACACGGTTTAATCTCTCTCTCGCAGCCCTGCTCCTCTCCCTCCTCCTCTCTGCCGGCGCTTGGCAAAGCCTTGCCGGGAGACCTTGTCTCTCCACCAACACCACGCCGTCGTGTTGCTGGTCTTCTTCCCCAACCTCTCCCTCCTCCTTGCTGGATCAAGGTGCGGGAGACGTCACCGGGCTGCACGTGTGTTGAACGCGGAGGTGCCGTTGTTCGGCACTAGATCGGAATCGCTGCGAGTACGACTCCATCAACCGCGTTCTAGCAAACGCTTCCGCTTAGCGATCTTCAAAGGTACGAAGATGCTCTTACCCCTCTCTCGTTGCTGGTCTCTCCATAGGAAGATCTGAATATGCGTAGGAAAATTTTGAATTTATGCTACGTTACCCAACAGTGGCATCCGAGCCAGGTTTTCTATGCGTAGATTCTATGCACGAGTAGAACACAAAAGTTGTGGGCGATGGTTTGTCAATTTGCTTGCCGTTACTAGTCTTATTCTTTTCCAGCGGTATTGTGGGATGAAGCGGCCCGGACCGACCTTACACGTACGCTTACGTGAGACTGGTTCCACCGACAGACATGCACATCGTGCATAAAGGTGGCTAGCGGGTGTCTGTCTCTCCTACTCTAGTCGGATTGGATTTGATGAAAAGGGTCCTTATGAAGGGTAAATAGCTTTGGCATATCATCGTTGTGGCTGTCACGTAGGTAAGAAGGCGTTCTTGCTAGAAACCCAAATCAGCCACGTAAAACTTGCAACAACAATTAGAGGACGTCTAACTTGTTTTTGCAGGGTTTGACATGTGATGTGATATGGCCAAAGTTGTGATGTTGCATGTATGATGTATGAGATGATCATGTTATTGTAATAGGTTTCACGACTTGCATGTCGATGAGTATGACAACCGGCAGGAGCCATAGGAGTTGTCTTAATTTATTGTATGAGATGCAACGCCATGTGCTTGCTACTTTTACTTCATTGCTAACGGTTAGCCATAGTAGTAGTGATAGTAGTAGTTGGCGTGACGACTTCACGAAGACACGATGATGGAGATCATGGTGTCACGCCGGTGACGATGATGATCATGCGATGCCTGAAGATGGAGATCGAAAGAGCAAAGATGATAATGGCCATATCATGTCACTATATGATTGCATTGTGATGTTTATCATGTTTTACATCTTATTGCTTAGAACGACAGTAGCATAATAAGATGATCCCTCTTAAAATTTCGAGAACGTATTCCCCTAAGTGTGCACCGTTGCGAAGGTTCGTTGTCTCGAAGCACCACGTGATGATCGGGTGTGATAGATTCTAACGTTCGCATACAACGGGTGTAAGCCAGATTTACACACGCGAAACACTTAGGTTGACTCGACGAGCTTAGCATGTACAGACATGACCTCGAATACAAGAGACCGAAAGGTCGAACATGAGTCGTATGGTTGAATACGATCAGCATGAAGTTGCTCACCATGGTGACTAGTCCGTCTCACGTGATGATCGGACACGGGTTAGTCAACATGGATCATGCATCACTTAGATGACTAGAGGGATGTCGATTTAAGTGGGAGTTCATACTTAATTTGATTAAATGAACTTAATTGTCATGAACTTAGTCTAAAAGTTGTCTTTATAAATATTGTAGATGTCCAACGTCAACCTCAACTTCAACGCATTCCTTGAGAAAAACAAGCTGAAAGATGATGGTAGCAACTATGCGGACTGGGTTCGCAACCTGAAGCTCATCCTTGAAGCAGCTAAAAAGGCTTATGTCCTTAATGCGCTGCTAGGTGACCCTCCCGCTCCCGCAGCAGCCCAGGACGTTCTAAACGTCTGGCAAGCGCAGAGTGATGACTACTCTCTGGTCAGGTGTGGCATGTTATACAGTTTAGAAACGGGGCTCCAAAGACGTTTTGAGCAACACGGGGCATATGAGATGTTCCAAGATCTGAAGCTAGTTTTTCAAGCTCATGCCCGTGTCGAGAGATATGAAGTCTCCGACAAGTTCTTCAGCTGTAAGATGGAGGAGAACAGTTCTGTCAGTGAGCACATACTCAAAATGTCTGGGTTACACGGTCGTCTGACTTCACTTGGAGTCGAACTTCCGGATGATGCTATCATTGACAGAATCCTCCAGTCTATCCCACCAAGCTACAAAGGCTTTGTACTCAACTACAACATGCAAGGGATGGAGAAAACCATTCCCGAGTTGTACTCGATGCTCAAGTCTGCAGAGGTAGAAATCAAGAAGGAGGATCAAGTGTTGATGGTCAACAAGACCACTAGTTTCAAGAAAGGCAGGGGTAAGAAGAACTTCAAGAAAGACGGCAAAGCTGTTGCCGCGCCCGGTAAGCCAGATGCCGGGAAGAAGAAAAAGAACGGACCCAAGCCTGAGACTGAGTGCTTCTACTGCAAGGGAAAAGGTCACTGGAAGCGGAACTGCCCCAAATACTTAGCGGACAAGAAGGCCGGCAACGTTAAAGGTATATATGATATACATGTTATTGATGTGTACCTTACCAGCGCTCGTAGTAGCTCCTGGGTATTTGATACCGGTGCTGTTGCTCACATTTGCAACTCAAAGCAGGAACTGCGGAATAAGCGGAGACTGGCCAAGGACGAGGTGACGATGCGCGTCGGGAATGGTTCAAAGGTCGATGTGATCGCCGTCGGCACGCTACCTCTACATCTACCGTCGGGATTAGTTTTAAACCTTAATAATTGTTATTTAGTACCAGCTTTAAGCATGAACATTGTATCAGGGTCTTGCTTAATGCGAGACGGCTACTCATTTAAGTCAGAGAATAATGGTTGTTCTATTTATATGAGTGATATGTTTTATGGTCATGCTCCGCTGGTGAATGGTTTATTCTTGATGAATCTCGACCGTGATGTTACACATATTCATAGTGTGAGTACCAAAAGATGCAAAGTTGATAATGATAGTCCCACATACTTGTGGCACTGCCGCCTTGGTCATATCGGCGTTAAGCGCATGAAGAAGCTCCATACTGATGGACTGCTAGAGTCTCTTGACTTTGAATCATTTGACACATGTGAACCGTGCCTCATGGGCAAGATGACTAAGACTCCATTCTCAGGAATAATGGAGAGAGCCACCGACTTATTGGAAATAATACATACTGATGTGTGTGGTCCAATGAACGTTGAAGCTCGCGGTGGTTATCGTTATGTTCTCACTCTCACCGATGATTTGAGTAGGTATGGGTATATTTACTTGATGAAGCACAAATCTGAGACGTTTGAAAGGTTCAAGGAATTTCAGAGTGAGGTTGAGAATCAACGTGACAGAAAAATTAAATGTCTACGATCTGATCGTGGAGGAGAATATTTGAGTCACGACTTTGGCACACACCTAAGAAAGTGTGGAATCGTTTCACAACTAACGCCGCCTGGCACACCGCAACGCAACGGAGTGTCTGAACGTCGTAATCGCACCTTATTAGATATGGTACGATCTATGATGTCTCTCACCGACTTACCGCTATCATTTTGGGGATACGCATTAGAAACTGCAGCATTCACTTTAAATAGGGCACCGTCTAAATCCGTTGAGACGACACCGTATGAACTGTGGTTTGGCAAGAAACCTAAGTTGTCGTTTCTTAAAGTTTGGGGCTGCGATGCTTATGTGAAGAAACTTCAACCGGAAAAGCTCGAACCCAAAGCGGAGAAATGCGTATTCATAGGATACCCTAAGGAAACTATTGGGTATACCTTCTATCTTAGATCCGAAGGTAAAACCTTTGTTGCCAAGAACGGATCCTTTCTAGAGAAAGAGTTTCTCTCGAAAGAAGTAAGTGGGAGGAAGGTAGAACTTGATGAGGTAATTACACCCCCTCTCGAACAGGAAAGTAGCGCAGCGCAAGAAGTTGTTCCTGTGGTGCCTACACCGACTGAAGAGGAAGTTAATGATGATGATCATGAAGCTTCGGATCAAGTTACTACTGAACCACGAAGGTCCACAAGGGTACGCTCCGCACCAGAGTGGTACGGCAACCCAGTGATGGAAATCATGTTGTTAGACAACGGTGAACCTTCGAACTATGAAGAAGCGATGGCGGGCCCGGATTCCAACAAATGGCTTGAGGCCATGAAATCCGAGATAGGATCCATGTATGAGAACAAAGTATGGACTTTGGTGGACTTGCCCGATGAACGGCGAGCCATAGAAAATAAATGGATCTTCAAGAAGAAGACTGATGCAAACGGTAATGTAACCGTTTACAAAGCTCGACTTGTCGCAAAGGGTTTTCGACAAATTCAAGGAGTTGACTACGAAGAGACTTTCTCTCCCGTAGCGAAGCTGAAATCAGTCCGAATCATGTTAGCAATTGCCGCCTTTTATGATTATGAAATTTGACAAATGGACGTCAAAACAGCGTTCCTTAACGGGAATCTTAAGGAAGAGTTGTATATGATGCAACCAGAAGGTTTTGTCGATCCTAAAGGTGCTAACAAAGTATGCAAGCTCCAGCGCTCCATCTATGGGCTGGTGCAAGCATCTCGGAGTTGGAACATTCGCTTTAATGAGGTGATTAAGGCGTTTGGGTTCATACAGGTTTATGGAGAAGCCTGTCTGTACAAGAAAGTGAGTGGGAGCTCTGTAGCTTTCCTCGTACTATATGTGGATGACATATTATTGATGGGGAATGATATAGAGATGTTGGAGAGCATAAAGGCCTATTTGAACAAGAGTTTTTCAATGAAGGACCTTGCAGAAGCTGCATACATATTAGGCATCAAGATCTATAGAGATAGATCGAGACGCCTCATAGGTCTTTCGCAAAGTACATACCTTGACAAGATATTGAAGAAATTCAATACAAAAAACTCAAAGAAAGGGTTCTTGCCAGTTTTGCAAGGTATGAGATTGAGTAAGACTCAGTCGCCGACCACGGCAGCAGATAGAGAAAAGATGAGTTCTGTCCCCTACGCTTCAGCCGTGGGCTCTCTAATGTATGCCATGCTGTGTACCAGACCTGATATAAACCTTGCGATAAGCTTGGTAGGGAGGTACCAAAGTAATCCCGGTGCGGAACACTGGACAGCGGTCAAGAATATCCTTAAGTACCTGAAAAGGACTAAGGAAATGTTTCTCGTTTATGGAGGTGACGAAGAGCTCGTCGTAAAGGGTTACGTCGATGCTAGCTTCGACACAGATCCGAATGACTCTAAGTCACAAACCAGATACGTATATGTGTTGAATGGTGGGGCAGTGAGCTGGTGCAGCAGCAAGCAAGAAGTCGTGGCAGCATCTACATGTGAAGCGGAGTACATAGCTGCTTCAGAAGCGGCTCATGAAGGAATTTGGATGAAGGAGCTCATCACCGACCTTGGAGTGGTTCCAAGTGCGTCGGGTCCTATGACACTCTTCTGTGATAACACTGGAGCCATTGCCATAGCCAAAGAGCCCAGGTTTCACCGGAAGACGAAGCACATCAAGCGCCGCTACAACTCCATCCAGGACCATGTCCAAACTGGAGTGATAGATATTTGTAAAGTACACACGGATCTGAATATTGCAGACCCGTTGACTAAACCTCTTCCACGAGCAAAACATGATCAGCACCATAATGCTATGGGTGTTCGATACATCACAATGTAACTAGATTATTGTCTCTAGTGCAAGTGGGAGACTGTTGGAAATATGCCCTAGAGGCAATAATAAAATGGTTATTATCATATTTCCTTGTTCATGATAATCGTCTATCGTTCATGCTATAATTGTATTAACAGGAAACACTAATACATGTGTGAATGAATAGATCACAATGTGTCCCTAGCAAGCCTCTAGTTAGCTAGCTCGTTAGTCAATAGATGATCATGATTTCCTGATCATGGACATTGGATGTCATTGATAACGGGATCACATCATTGGGAGAATGATGTGCTGGACAAGACCCAATCCTAAGCCTAGCACTAGATCGTATTGTTCGTATGCTAATGCTTTTCTAATGTCAAGTATCTTTTCCTTCGACCGTGAGATTGTGCAACTCCTGGATACCGTAGGAGTGCTTTGGGTGTATCAAACGTCACAACGTAACTGGGTGACTATAAAGGTGCACTACGGGTACCTCCGAAAGTGTCTGTTGGGTTGGCACGAATCGAGATCGGGATTTGTCACTCCGTGTGACGGAGAGGTATCTCTGGGCCCACTCGGTAGAACATCATCATGAGCTCAATGTGACTAAGGAGTTAGTCACACGATGACGTGCTATGGAACGAGTAAAGAGACTTACCGGTAACGAGATTGAACAAGATATAGGTATACCGACGATCGAATCTCGGGCAAGTTCTATACCGACAGACAAAGGGAATCGTATACGGGATTGATTGAATCCTTGACATCGTGGTTCATCCGATGAGATCATCGTGGAGCTAGTGGGAGCCACCATGGGTATCCAGACCCCGCTGATGGTTATTGGCCAGAGAGGTGTCTCGGTCATGTCTGCCTGTCTCCCGAACCCGTAGGGTCTACACACTTAAGGTTCGATGACGCTAGGGTTATAGGGAATTGTTATACGAGATTACCGAAAGTTGTTCGGAGTCCGGGATGAGATCCCGGACGTCACGAGGAGCTCCGGAATGGTCCGGAGGTAAAGATTGATATATATAGGACGGATGGTTTCGGACACCGGAAGTGTTTCGGGCATCACCGGTAACGTACCGGGACCACCGGAGGTGGTCCCGGGGGACCACCGAAGGGGGGCTGCGACCCCAAGAGGTAAGATGGGCTAAGTGGGGGTGGGAACCAGCCCCTAGTTGGGCTGGTATGCCTCCCCACTCAGCCCATGGCGCAGGGGAAAGGAAAAGAAGGGGGAACCCTAATTTAGGTGGGCCTTAGGCCCACCAGAGGGGTGCGCCACCCCTCCCCCTTGCCCTAGCCGCCACCCCTTCCCCATCTGAGGGCTGCCGCACCCCTTAGGGGTGGGAACCCTAAGGGCTGCGCCCCCTCCCTCTCCCCCTATATATAGATGAGGTCCGGGGCTGTTTGAGACACGGTTTAATCTCTCTCTCGCAGCCCTGCTCCTCTCCCTCCTCCTCTCTGCCGGCGCTTGGCAAAGCCTTGCCGGGAGACCTTGTCTCTCCACCAACACCACGCCGTCGTGTTGCTGGTCTTCTTCCCCAACCTCTCCCTCCTCCTTGCTGGATCAAGGTGCGGGAGACGTCACCGGGCTGCACGTGTGTTGAACGCGGAGGTGCCGTTGTTCGGCACTAGATCGGAATCGCTGCGAGTACGACTCCATCAACCGCGTTCTAGCAAACGCTTCCGCTTAGCGATCTTCAAAGGTACGAAGATGCTCTTACCCCTCTCTCGTTGCTGGTCTCTCCATAGGAAGATCTGAATATGCGTAGGAAAATTTTGAATTTATGCTACGTTACCCAACAGACCTTCCCCTGCAACGGCACCAGAAGAAAGTTGCTAGCACTCTCCGGCAATCGAAACTAGAAGAATGTTGTTGACGGCCCACCAGCGTGTGGGATCGTAGCAGTTTTTGAGGCTAGAGTATTCGACCCAAATTTGTCGATTCGCCAGATAGGAGGTGACAGAATACTCTCGAGTATTAGTAGCTGAATATGTCAGATTCAACCACACCTGAAAGATTAGTATCTGCAAGCAAAGTATCAGTAGCAATGTAGTATGATGACAACGGTGTCAGAAACAATCTGTTGAGCAAAGTAGTATGATAACAACGGTCGTATCAATGGCGCCAGAAGTTGCCCGTGGACGGGAAATATTCTTTCCCGTCAACGGCTTGAGAAAAAGTATTGTAGCAGGTAGCAGCAGTGTAACGAGTAATAGCAGTGGCAAGGAACAGCAGTAGTCACAGCAGTAGCAAGTGGCAACAGTAGCAAGTAACAACAGTAGCAAGTAGCAACAGTAGCAAGTAACAGCAGAGCAAGTAACAACAGTAGCAACAGTAGTAACAGCAGCAGAGCAAAACAAGTAACAGCGGCACAGGAAAACAAGTAACAGCAGCAGTAGGACAAACTCGTAGGCAATGGGTCGGTAATTAGTTTGGATGATATTCATCATGCAATAGTTATAATACACATAGATATGTGGCTAGCTCCCGTTCGTCAATGTGATGTAGGCATGCATTCCGTATGTCCTCATACGTGCTTAGGGAAAAGAACTTGCATGACATCTATTGTCCATCCCTCCCGTGGCAGCAGGGTCCAAAAGGAAACTACGGGATATTAAGGTTCTCCTTTAAATAAAGAACCAGACCAGCGCATTAGCACTTGGTGAACACATGAACTCCTCAAACTATGGTCATCACCGGGAGTGGTTCCGGTTATTTTTACTCCGGGGTTGACGGATCATAACACATAGTAGGTAACTACAACTTGCAAGATCGGATCTAAAACACACATATATTGGTGACAACATAATAATTTCAGATCTGAAATCATGGCACTCGGGCCCTAGTGACAAGCATTAAGCATGGCAAAGTAGTAGCAACATCAATCTCAGAACATAGTGGATACTAGGGATCAATCCCCGTCAAAACTAACTCGATTACATGATAGATCTCATCCTACTCATCACCGCCCAGCGAGACTACGAATAGATTACTCACGAACGACGAAGAGCTTCATGGAATTGGAGAGGGAAGAAGGTTGATGATGACGATGGCGACGATTTCCCCTCTTCGGAGCCCAAAACGGACTCCAGATCTGTCCTCCAGATGAAGAACAGGTTGTGGCGGCGCCTCCGTATAAAAAACGCGACGAAATCTTCTCTTTTTATTTTTTCTGGGACGAAAGGGAACTTATAGATCTGAGATTGGGGGCGGCAGAGCCACGTGGGCCCCACAAGCTTGCCCACCGCCACCAGGGGGTGGCGGCTTCAGGACTTGTGGCCCACTAGCCCACCCCCTCAGGTGGATCTTTGCGCAGGTATTTTTCATATTTGCCAAAAATAATCTCCGTAAATTTTCAGGACGTTTGGAGAACTTTGATTTCTGCACAGAAACAACACCAAGGCAAATCTGCTAAAAACAGCGTCAGTCCAGGTTAGTTCCATTCAAATCTTGCAAATTAGAGTCCAAAACAAGGGCAAAAGAGTTTGGAAAAGTAGATAGGATGGAGACGTATCAGAGCCAATATGGGCATCCAGGTCCCCCTATTGCATATTGACCGAGAAGTGTCTCGGGTCATGTCTGCATAGTTCTCGAACCCGCACGGTCTGCACACTTAAGGTTTGATGATGTTTTAGTATAGTTGAGTTACATGTGTTGGTGACCAAAGGTTGTTTGGAGTCCCGAGTGAGATCACGGACGTCACGAGGGTTTCCGGAATGGTCCGGAAACAAAGATTGATATATAGGAAGTTGGTGTTTGGATTCCAAAAAGTTTTCGGGCATTACCGGAAGTGTACCGGGCGTGATGAATGGGTTTTGGGGGCCCACTGGGTGGGCCCACCCAATGGGCCCACCATGCCCCAAGGGGTCCACATGGGTTTATTGGATCCAATAAGGTATAATGGGCTGACAAAGTCATCCAAGGAAATCCCATGAGGAAAAAGTGGAAAATCCAAAAGAGGTGGGAAAATAAGGAAGGAGTCCTAATCCAAGTGGGATTGGAGAAGGACTCCTCCCTTCCCCAAGTCGGCCGACCCAAGGAGGCCCTCTTGGCCGGCACCCTAGGGCTTTGCCCCACCCCTTGGCTCCTCCTGTATATACTAGAGGTTTAGGGCTGTTTGAGACACAACTTTTGCCACGTGCGATTCAGATCTAGACACCATAGTTCTTCCTCTAAATCGTATTTCTGCGGAGCTCGGGCGGAGCCCTACAGGAGTAGATCGTCACCACCACCGGAGCATCATCACACTGTCGGAGAAATCATCCACTTATCTGTCTTGCTTGTTGGATCAAGAAGGCCGAGATCATCATCGAGCTGTACGCGTGCTGAACGCGGAGGTGCCGTCCGTTCGGCACTAGATCGGAACGGATCGTGGGACGGATCACGACACGGTTCGTGGGGCGGATGGAGGGACGTGAGGACGTTCCGCTACATCAACCGCATTTCTTAACGCTTCCTGCTGTGCGATCTACAAGGGTACGTAGATCCAAATCTCCTCTCGTAGATGGACATCACCGTGATAGTTCTTCGTGTGCGTAGGAATTTTTTTTGTTTCCCATGCAACGTTCCCCAACAGTGGCATCATGAGCTAGGTTAATGCGTAGATGTTATCTCGAGTAGAACACAAAAGTTTTTGTGGGCGTTGATGTTCGATTTGCTTCCCTCCTTAGTCTTTTCTCGATTTAGCGGTATTGTTGGATTGAAGCGGCCCGAACCGACATTACTCGTACACTTACGAGAGACTGGTTTCATCGACTAACATGCAATTCGTTGCATAAAGATGACTGGCGGGTGCCTGTTTCTTCAACTTTAGTTGAATTGGTTTTGACCGACGCGGTCCTCGGAGACAGGTTAAATAGCAATTTGCACATGTCCATTGTGTTTTTTGCATAAGTAAGATGCGATCATACTAGATATCCATAGCAGTCACGTAAAGCATGCAACAACAAATTAGAGGACGTCTAACTTGTTTTTGCAGGGTATGCTTGTGATATGATATGGCCAATGACGTGATGTGATATATTGGATGTATGAGATGATCATGTTGTAATAGTTAATATCGACTTGCACGTCGATGCTACGGCAACCGACAGGAGTCGTAGGGTTGTCTTTAAACTAGCGTTTGTGTTTGTAGATGTGTTTACTATATTGCTAGGTCGTAGCTTTAGTAGTAATTGCACAGATAACATGTCAACCTCGATGGTGGCATGATGATGGAGATCATGGTGTGGCGCCGGTGACAAGAAGATCATGCCAGTGCTTTGGTGATGGAGATCAAGAAGCACAAGATGATGGCCATATCATGTCACCTATGAATTGCATGTGATGTTAATCCTTTTATGCACCTTATTCTGATTAGAACGACGGTAGCATTATAAGGTGATCTCTCACTAAAATTTCAAGAATAAATTGTGTTCTCCCTGACTGTGCACTGTTGCGACAGTTCGTCGTTTCGAGACACCACGTGATGATCGGGTGTGATAGACTCAACGCTCACATACAATGGGTGCAAAACAGTTGCACACGCGGAACACTCGGGTTAAACTTGACGAGCCTAGCATGTGCATACATGGCCTCGGAACACAAGAGACCGAAAGGTCGAGCATGAATCGTATAGTTTATATGATTAGCATAGATATGCTTACCTGTGAAGCTATACTCAACTCACATGATGATCGGACTTGAGTTAGTGGATTTGGATCATGTATCACTCAAATGACTAGAGGGATGTACCTTTTGAGTGGGAGTCTATTAAGTAATTTGATTAGTTAAACTCTAATTATCATGAACATAGTCAAAAGGTCTTTCCGAATTATGATGTAGCTTGCGCTATAGCTCTACTGGTTTTTATATGTTCCTAGAGAAAATTTAGTTGAGAGATGATAGTAGCAACTTTGCGGACTGAGCCCGTAAAACTAAGGATTGTCCTCATTGCTCCGCAGAAGGCTTATGTCCTTAATGCACCACTCGGTGTGCTGCACCTCGAGCGTCGTTTGTGGATGTTGCGAACATCTGACATACACGTTTTTTATGACTACTTGATAGTTTGGTGTGTAATACTTAATGGCTTAGAAGCAAGGCGCCGAAGACGTTTTGAAACGTCACGGAACATAAGAGATGTTCTAAGAGATGAAATTGAGATTTCATGCTCGTGCCCTTGTTGAGAGGTATGAGACCTCCGACCAGATTCTTTGTCTACAAAGTAAAGGAGAAAACTCAATCATTGAGCAAGTTCTCACATTGTATGAGTACAACAATCGCTTGAATCAAGTAGGAGTTAATCTTCGAGATGAGATAGTGATGGTTCTCCAAAGTCACTGCCACTAAGGTGCTAGAGCTTCGTGATGAACTATGATATATCAAGGATAGATATGATGATCCTTGAGCGATTCGCAATGTTTGACACTACGAAAGTAGAAATCAAGAAGGAGCATCAATTGTTGATGGTTAGTAAAACTACTAGTTTCAAGAAGGGTAAGGGCTAGAAGGGATACTTCATGAAACGACAAACCAGTTGCTGCTCTAATGAAGAAACCCAAGATTGAACCCAAACCCAAGACTAATTGCTTCTGTTATGAGGGGAACGGTCACTGAGATGGAGCTACCCTAGATACTTGTTAGATGAGAAGGCTGACGAAATCAACAGAAGTATATTTGATATACATGATATTGATGTGTACTTTAGTAGTACTCCTAGTAGCACGAGGGTATTAGATACCGGTTCGATTGCTAAGTGATTAGTAACTCGAAATAAAAGCTACGGAATATACGGAGACTAGCTAAAGGTGAGGTGACGATAAGTGTTGGAAGTGTTTCCTAGGTTGATTTGATCACACATTGCACGCTCCCTCTACCATCGGGATTGGTTTTAAACCTAAATAATTTTTATTTGGTGTTTGCGTTGAGCATGAATATGATTGGATCGTGTTTATTTCAATACGATTATTCATTTAAAGAGAATAATGGTTATTCTATTTGCTTGAATAATTACCTTCAATGGTTTACTGAATCTCGATCGTAGTGTTACACATGTTCATAATATTGGTGCCAAAAGATACAAAGTAATAATGATAGTACCACTTACTTGTGGCACTGCCGCTTGAGTCATGTTGGTATAAAATGATGAAGAAGCTCGTGTTGATGGATCTTTATACTCACTCATTTTTGAAACGTTTGAGACATGCAAACCGTACCTGTTGGTATAAACGCATGAAGAAACTCCATGCAGATGGATCGTTTGGATTCACTTGATTTTTGAATCACTTGAGATATGCAAAATCATACCACATGGAACAACAAAGTAACTTGTTGGAAGCAATACATTTTTTATGTGTGCAGTCCAATGAGTGCTGAGGCACGCAGTGGATATCGTTATGTTCTTACTTCACTGACAATTTGAGTAGATACAGGAGTATTTACTTGATGAACCACAAGTCTGAAATGTTGAAAAGTTGAAAGCTATTTCAGAGTGAAGATCGTCGTGACAAGAGGATAAACTGTCTATGATATGATCATAGAGATGAATATCTGAGTTGCGAGTTTTGGTACACAGTTAAGACAATGTGGAAATTGTTTCGCAATTCATGCCACCTAGAACGCCATAGTGTGATGCTGTGTCCGAACATCATAGCCGCGCCCTATTTGATATGGTGCATACTATGATGTCTCTTATCGAATTACCACTATCATTTATGGGTTATGCATTAGAGACAACCGCATTCACTTTAAATAGGGCACCGCGTATTTCCGTTGAGATGACACAATATAGATTATGGTTTGGAGAAACCAAAGCTGTCGTTTCTTAAAAGTTTGGGGCTGCAATGCTTATGTGAAAAGTTTCAGTCTGATAAGCTCGAACCCGAAGCGGATAAATGCATCTTCATAGGATATCCAAAACAGTTGGGTACATCTCCTATCTCAGATCCGGAAGCGAAGTGTTTGTTTCTAGAAACGGGTCCTTTCTCGAGGAAAGTTTCTCTCAAAAGAATTGAGTGTGAGGGTGGTGGAGCTTTAGAAGGTTAGTAAACTTTCACTTCAAACAGTGTGTAGCAGGGCGCAGGAAGATGTTCCTCTGGTGCCTACACCAATTGAATTGGAAACTGATGATGGTGATCATTGAGCTTCGGATCATGTTACTACAAACCTCGTAGGTCGACAAAGGTCGCGTACTACTACAGAGTGGTATGGTAACCCTGTCTTGGAGGTCATTTTGTTGAACAACAATGAACCTACGAGCTATGGAGAAGCGATGGTGGGCCCGGATTCCGACAAATGGCTGGAGGCCATGAAATCCGAGAGAGGATCCATGTATGAAAACAAAGTGTAGACTTTGGAAGAACTACTTGATGGTCATAGGACTATTAAGTAAAGATGGATCTTTAAAAGGAAGACAGACGATGATGGTGAAAAGTTACCATTAAGAAAAGCTCAACTTATCACAAAGATGTTTCCGACAAGTTCAAAGAATTGACTATGATGAGACTTTCTCACTCATAGCGATGCTAAAAGTCTATTGGAATTATGTTAGTAGTTGTTGCATTATTTATGAAATATTGCACATAGGATGTCAAAACATTTTTTCCTCGACCGTTTACTTGAGGAAAAGCTGTATGTGATACAACCAAAAGGTTTTGTCGATCCTAAGGATGCTAAAAAATATGCTAGCTCTAGCGATCCTTTTATGGACTGGTGCAAGCATCTCGGAGTTGGATTATACGCTTTGATGAGATGATCAAAGGTTTTGGGTTTGTACAAGGTTTATGAGAAACTTGTATTTCCAAAGAAGTGAGTGGGAGCACTATAGAATTTCAGATAAGTATATGTGGTTGACATATTGTTGATTGGAAGTAATGTAGAATTTTTGTAAAGCATAAAGGGTTGTTTGAAAGGAGCTTTTCAAAGGAAGACCTAGATAGAGCTACTTGAAACATTGAGCATCAAGATCTATAGAGATAGATCAAAACACTAAATAGAACTTTCAATGAAATACATGCCTTGACAAATTTTTGAAGGAGTTCAAAATAGATCAGCAAAGAAGGAGTTCTTAGTTGTGTTGTAAGGTGTGAATTTGAGTAAGACTCAAAGCCCGACCACTGCAGAATAAAGAGAATGGACGAAGGTCGTCTTCTATTCCTTAGCCGTAGAATCTAAAGTATGCCATGTTATGTACCGCACCTGATGTGTGCCTTGCCACAAGTCTATTAAGAGGTACAAAGAGTGATCCAGGATTGAATCACTAAACAACGGTCAAAGTTATCCTTAGTAACTAATGGACTAAGGAATTTTTCTCGATTATGCAGGTGGTTAAAGAGTTCTTCGTAAATGGTTACGTCGATGCAAGCTTTGACACTAATCCAAATAACTCTGAGTAGTAAAACGGATTCGTATGGTAGAGTAGATATTTGGAATATTTCCAAATAGCACATAGTAGCATCATCTATAAGATGACATAAAGATTTGTAAAGCTCACACGAATCTGAAAGGTTCAAAACCGTTGACTAAACCTCTCTCACAAGCAAGACGTGATCAAACCCCAGAACTGTATGGGTGTTGGATTCGTTAAAATCACATAGTGATGTGAACTAGATTATTGACTCTAGTGCAAGTGGGAGACTATTGGAAATATGCCCTAGAGGCAATAATAAATTAGTTATTATTATATTTCTTTGTTCATGATAATCGTTTATTATCCATGCTATAATTGTATTGATTGGAAACACAAATACATGTGTGGATACATAGACAAAATATTTTCCATAGTAAGCCTCTAGTTGACAAGCTCGTTGATCAAAGATGGTCAAGGTTTCCTAACCATAGACAAGTGTTGTCACTTGATAACGGGATCACATCATTCGGAGAATCATGTGATGGAGAAGACCCAAACTATGAACGTAGCATGTGATCGTGTCATTTTGTTGCTATTGTTTTCTACGTGTCAAGTATTCATTCCTATGACCATGAGATCATGTAACTCAGTGACACCGGAGGAATACCTTGTGTGTATCAAACGTCACAACATAACTGGGTGACTATAAAGGTGCTCTACAGGTATATCCGAAGGTGTCCGTTGAGTTAGCATGGATCAAGACTAGGATTTGTCACTCCGTGTGACAGAGAGGTATCTCGGGGCCCACTGGGTAATACAACATCACACACAAGCCTTGCAAGCAATGTGACTCAAGTGTTAGTCACGGAATCTTGCATTACGGAACGAGTAAAGAGACTTGCCGGTAACGAGATTAAAATAGGTATACGGATACCGACGATCGAATCTCGGGCAAGTAACATACCGAAGGACAAAAGGAATGACATACGGGATTATATGAATCCTTGGCACAGATGTTCAACCGATAAGATCTTCGTAGAATATGTAGGATCCAATATGGGCATCCAGGTCCCGCTATTGGATATTGACCGAGAAGTGTCTCGGGTCATGTCTGCATAGTTCTCGAACCCGCACGGTCTGCACACTTAATGTTCGATGATGTTTTAGTATAGTTGAGTTACATGTGTTGGTGACCAAAGGTTGTTCGGAATACCGGATGAGATCACGGATGTCACGAGGGTTTCCGGAATGGTCCGGAAACAAAGATTGATATATAGGAAGTTGGTGTTTCGATTCCGGAAAGTTTTCGGGAATTACCGGAAATGTACCGGGAGTGACGAATGGCTTCGGGGGCCCACTGTGTGGGCCCACCATGCCCCAAGGGGTCCACATGGGTTTATTGGATGCTCAATAAGGTATAATGGGCTGACAAAGTCATCCAAGGAAAGCCCAGGAGGAAAAAGTGGAAAATCCAAAAGAGGTGGGAAAATAAGGAAGGAGTCCTAATCCAAGTGGGATTGGAGAAGGACTCCTCCCTTCCCCAAGTCGGCCGGCCCAAGGAGGCCCTCTTGGTCGGCGCCCTAGGGCTTTGCCTCATCCCTTATCTCCTCCTATATATACTAGAGGTTTAGGGCTGTTTGAGACACAACTTTTGCCACGTGCAACTCAGATCTAGACACCATAGTTCTTCCTCTAGATCGTATTTCTGCGGAGCTCGAGCGGAGCCCTGCAGGAGTAGATCGTCACCACCACCGGAGCGCCGTCACACTGCCGGAGAACTCATCTACTTCTCCATCTTGCTTGCTGGATCAAGAAGGCCGAGATCATCGTCGAGCTGTACGTGTGCTGAACGCGGAGGTGTCGTCCGTTCGGCACTAGATCGGAACGGATCGTGGGACGGATCGCGGGACGGTCCATGGGGCGGATCGAGGGACGTGAGGACGTTCCACTACATCAACCGCATTTCTTAATGTTTCCTGCTGTGCGATCTACAAGGATACTTTGATCCAAATCTCCTCTCGTAGATGGACATCACCATGATAGGTCTTTATGTGCGTAGGAAAATTTATGTTTCCCATGCAACGTTCCCCAACAGTGTCATGGTTGCTTGATAGTGGAGCAACAAATCATATGACCAGAAGAAAGGACTTGGTGGTGGACGTTCATCGTGACCCATCCATTGCCACCCAAGTCTCCTTTGATGATGATGCGATTTCTAAGGTATTGGGTCTCAACAAGGTGGCAATTTCTCCAAAACTTACCATTGAAAAGGTTATGCTTGTTGAGACCCTCGCATACAATTTACTTTCTATTCATCAACTTGCACTTATGGGCTTCTGTACCTTCTTTGGCATTGACTCCGTGGCCCTTTTGTGGAGCAAGACTCTTAAAGTAGCCTTTGTTGGGCATGTCGAGAACAATCTCTATGTGGTTAACTTTTCGGAGCGACCCACTAAGACCGCGACTTGCCTAATGGCTAAAGTTGACGTGGGATGACTTTGGCATCACCGGATAGCCCATATCAATATGAGATCTTTGCAAAGTCTCCTCAAAGGGGATCACATTCTCGGACTAACAAATGTGAGTTTCGCCAGAGATCATGCTTGCAGTGCATGTATTGAAGGAAAGATTCATGAGATAGCTCACCGCCCCATGACTATCATCTACACAAAAGGACCTTAGAGCTCCTCCACATGGATCTCTTTGGTCCTCCATCTTATGATAGTCTTGGGGGAAGAAATTATTGCTTCGTGATAGTGGATGATTACTCAAGATATACCTGCGTATACTTTTTCAAGAGAAAGAGTGAGACTCAACAAACCGTCACCAACTTTGCAAATGAAGCTCAACGCCAACATAATGCAAACATATTGATGATCAGAAGTGACAATGGCACCGAGTTCAAAAACTACACGCTAAATGAATTTCTGAGTGATGAAGGAATCAAGCATCAATACTCTGCACCTTACACTCCTCAAATAAATGGTGTGGCAGAAAGGAAGAACCATGATGGTGGATTTTAAATCTCCATATAACTTTTGGGCCGAAGCCTTCAACACCGCATCTCATGCATCCAATCGGCTCTACCTTCGCAAAGGCTTGAACAAGACTCCATACAAAATTGTTTCTGGCAACAAGCCCAACCTCGAGTACTTCCGGATGTTTGGGTGTAAGTGTTTCATTCTTAAGAAAGGTGATCGACTGTCTAAATTTGAACCTACAGCTCAAGAAGGCATATTTGTTGGTTATGCTACAAACTCTCGGGCTTACCATGTCCTCAACAAGTCCTCGGGGCTCATTGAGGAAACATGTAACGTGGAGTTTGACGAGAATAATGGCTCCCAAGTGGAGCAAAGTGGTCTTTGTGATGTAGGTGATGAAATTCCTCCCCAAGACATAAGAAGAATGGGCATGGGATACTTCCTGAGCGTTGAGGAACCCCTTGTGGCGGAAGGAGAAGGACAATGTTCCACTCATGTGGAACCATCACCAACGCAAGACCCACACGCTTCCGAAGAACACTCTCAAGGCCCTCATCCATGTGGTCCCGATCAAGGAGAAGATCGACCTCAAGATGGTCCTGCACCAAATGATGTCCTTGATTCAGCTCACCCATTTGGGATGATGAAGATCAAGACCAAGTTCAAGATCTAGAGCAAGCGCAAGAACAAAATAAAGCTCAAGATCAAAGGAAAACTCTAAAAGGTGGTAAAGGTATCAAACAGGCTCCTCAGCTTACCCCTGAGGAGATTCAAGAAAGACGTGCTGCCAAGACTGCCAAAACACTCAAAAATTATTATCATGTGTTGGAGAATGTCTACGACATCTTAGAGAGAGGGGTAACCACACGTCGTCAATTATCAAATTTTAGTGCCCATCATGTGTTTGTTTCTTGCATTGAACCAGTAAAGGTACAAGAGGCTCTCAAAGACATGGATTGGGTTGAAGCCATGCATGAAGAACTCAACAACTTCGAGCGCGAAAAAGTGTGGTGACTAGTGCCAAGACCAAAGGAGAACCACAATGTCAGTGGGACAAAGTGGATCTTTAAGAACAAGCAAGATGTGAATGGTGTTGTCACTGAGAACAAGGCAAGATTGGTAGCACAAGGCTAATCCCAAGTCGAGGGTATCAACTACGGTGAAACCTTTGCTCGTGTCGCTCGCCTTGAATCTATTTGCATGTTTCTTGCATTTGCTTCTCATCATAACTTCAAATTATACAAAATGGATGTGAAGAGTGCATTTCTTAATAGTCCCCTTAATGAGTTGGTTTATGTCAAGCAACCCCTGGGGTTCGAGCATACCAAGTTCCCTAATCATGTGTATGTCTCGATAAGGCACTCTATGGCCTTAAACAATCCCCACGTGCGTCGTATGAGCACCTTACCGAGATGTTACATGATCTTGGATTTGAAGTTGGGAAAATTGGCCCCACTATTTTTTCTAAGAAGGTCAAGGGGAGCTTGTTCATATGCCAACTATATGTTGATGATATTATATCTGGTTCTCCTAAGAAAGCTTTTAATGAAGAATTTTCTGCTCTAATGACTAAAAAGTTTGAGATGTGTATGATGGGAGAGTTGAAGTTTTTTCCTTGGATTCGAAGTCAAGCAACGAAGTCAAGGAACCTTCATCAATCAAGCAAAATACACTCAAGGCATGCTCAAAAGATTCAAGATGGGTGATCTCAAACTAGCCAAGTGCAACACTCCCATGCCTCTCAACTGCCATCTTGACCTCGATTCCAATGGTAAAGTTGTGGATCAAAAGGTATATCGCTCTATGATCGGATCTCTGCTTTACCTTTGTGCATCTAGACCAGATATTATGTTGAGTGTGGGAATTTGAGCACAATTTCAATCCGCACCTAAGGAAAGTCACTATGTGGAGGTCAAGCGAATCTTTCGATAGTTGGCTCATACCCCAAACTTTGGCTTATGGTATCCCGAAGTTTGATATCATAGGATATTCGAATTCGGATTGGGCGAGAGATCATGTGGATAGGAAGTCAACTTCCGGAGGTTGCCAATTCCTTGGTTGCTCTTTGGTAAGTTGGTCTTCCAAGAAACAAAATTGTGTTTCTCTCTCGTCCACTAAGGCTAAATATGTAGCTGCTCCCAGTTGTTGTCTCCAGTTTCTCTGGATGGGGCAAACTTTAAAGTATTACAGTGTCATTTGTGACAAAGTGCCTCTTTACTGTGATAATATTAGTGCCATCTCAATCTCCAACAACCCGGTTCAACATTGCAAGACGAAGCACACCAGTATTTGTCACCACTTCATCCCAGAGCATATCAAACGTGGGGAGATTGACCTGATTTACCTCAACACTGAAAGGATGTGGATGTCGCCTAGAGGGGGGGTGAATAGGCACTTTAAAATAATTATGGTTTAGGCTTGAACAAATGCGGAAGAAAACTAACGTTTAATTTGTCAAGCACAAAACCTACAACAACTAGGCTCACCTATGTGCACCAACAACTTATGCTAAGCAAGATAACAACTAAGTGATAGCAAGATATATGACAATAAACAATATGGCTATCACAAAGTAAAGTGCATAAGTAAAGGGTTCGGGTAAGAGATAACCGAGGAACGCGGAGACGATGATGTATCCCGAAGTTCACACCCTTGCGGATGCTAATCCCCGTTGGAGCGGTGTGGAGGCACAATGCTCCCCAAGATGCCACTAAGGCCACCGTAATCTCCTCACGCTCTCGCACAAGGCAAGATGTCGTGATTCCACTAAGGGACCCTTGAGGGCGGTCACCGAACCCGTACAAAAAGCAAACCTTGGGACGGTCACCGATACCCATACAAATTGCTCGAGGCAATCTCCACAACCTAATTGGAGACCCCGACGCTTGCCCGGAGCTTTACACCACAATGATTGAGCTCCGAGGCACCACCAAGCTTCTAGGACGCCAAAGCATCCACGAAGAACAATATCTAGGGTACTAAGTACCAAAGGTAATAAGCTTCTCAAACTTCACTTCCACGTATCACCGTGGAGAACTCAAACTGATGCAACTAATGCAATGGAAAGAACACACGAAGTGGTCAAGTCCCTCACACTCAAATCCCTCCACAACAACAAAAGCTATGGAGAAATATGAGAGGAAGAACAATGAGCTCGCAAAGAACTCCAAGATCTAGATCCAAGCGGTTCCCCTCACATAGAGGAGAAAGTGATTGGTGGAGATGTGGATCTAGATCTCCTCTCTCTTTTCCCTCAAGAACAAGCAAGAATCATTAGAGGGATTGAGAGTTAGCAAGCTCTAAGAAGGTCAACAATGGAGGTAGCACATGAGCTCAACGGATAAGTAAAGACCAAGGGGGAAGAAGACCCCGTTTATATAGTGGGGGAAGAAATCAGACCGTTGCCCCCACTTACAGCCCAAGCCCAGCGGTACTACCGGTGGCTGCAGCGGTACTACCGCTGACCCTTCAGCGGTACTACCGGTGGCTGCAGCGGTACTACCGCTGACCCTCCAATGGTACTATCGCTGGCTGCAGCGATACTACCGATGGGCCCATGGTAGCGCAAAGATACTACCGGGCCAACCACCGCCAAGAAAGTCTTCGCAAAAAGTCCGACAAAGTACATCCGCAAAGATGACGGTACTAAACTCCTGGAGCTGACCAGGGGCGGTACTACCGCTGGGACAACGGTACTACCGCCAGCTCCAGCGGTACTACCGCTAGCTCTAGCGGTACTACCGCTAGGGCCAGCGGTACTACCGCTCGCCACTGAAACAGCCATAACTTTCGCATACGAGCTCTGAATCGAGCAAACCCAAGCTTGTTGCATTCAGGACGACAATAGCTATCCAAACAGATATGAAAATGCCAATGATAGAGATGTGAGACCTCTATGAATGAATAACCGGCAAAAACTCCATCATCGAAAACATCATAGTAGATGCATATGGACTCCGTTTTCTATGAACTCGAGCTTGTCATGAAGATGACCATAAGCTCTAAAACTCACAAAGAGAAACACCAAATAAGAACCAAGAAGTATGATGCAAGGATGCAAATGGTTTGATCTCTCAACGAACGATACAGTCAAGCTACTCACTTGAGAGTCCCCCTTGACAGTACAACAATCTATCCTAAAATAGAAAATCTATCAAGGGCAAACCTATACCTTGCACCTCGACCTCTTGAGCTAGATGATGATGATCTTGGCTTCCTCAAGATGGACCACCTTTCTTGATTGTGTTGGCTTGATGAAGACTAGTTGATTGCTCCCCCATACTCACTATGGGTGAGCCACTCTTCAGCATATCTTCACAAGTCCATCGCCACCACAATGGACGCAAGCATCAAGCATGATATATTCGTGTTGATCCACTTGAACTTGCACATCGCAATCTTGATGACGATCACCACTTGACGTCATCCATCATGGGTTGTATGAGATCTTCGTTTTGACGCAAGCCCATGGAAACACACCTAACCCCCACATAGAACTCTCACAAAGACCATGGGTTAGTACACAAACACGTAATGGATAATGCTTACCATACCATGGGATCACTTGATCCCTCTCGGTACATCTTGTACGCTTTGTGTGTTGATCATCTTGGTTTACTCTTTGTCTGAGATCTTGATCAACCTTGTATCTCTGTGACCATTCTTTGGATAATACCTCGAATACCATCTTGGTCATCATATAAACTCCTTGAACCCAACAGATGGACTTCAAGAAGTGCCTATGGACAAATCCTATAAATATAACTTAAGGCAATCATTAGTCCATAGGAATTTTCATCAATTACCAAAACCACATATGGAGATATATGCTCTAACAAACACTAATGAACAACTTGCACATATCTTCACAAAACCATTGAATGAACAAGATTTCGCGAGTTAAGGCATGAGCTAAATATCATAGATTTGAGCATTGTGGATTGAAACCAGGCACACCCCGCCACTCTCATTATTTTTTCTTGTTTAGGTGCAGGCATCGATTTAGGGGGAGTGTTGTTCTCTCAATGAACTCTCCCCCCTCTTATGCATAAAACGATCTGGTCGTTCACTTTAATCATCTTCGATGACACTTGTGCTTCAACGACGAGTTTTGGTCTTGGCCCCAAGGTTAAAATCTTCGCGGTGCCATACCTACTAAGTCATAGGTGGCTTTGGCCACGCCCCCTCCTCATGGCACTTGTCTCACGGGAACCTCTCACGTATGTCACTTTTCAATCCAACTTGTTCTCTCTCTATTTTTATTTTACAAATTGGAGTGAACTCACCCACGTGACATTGCTTTATATATTTTTTCATGATGTTTTTTTCCAGGTTTCTAGACGTTTTTGGGTCATTTGGAGGGGTACTACCGCTGCCCCAGCGGTACTACCGATGATAAGAGGTATTACCGCTCGCCATAGCGGTACTACCGTTAGGCGATACTACCGTCGCGCACTGGTACTACCGCTTAGAGTTTTCCAAGGGAGGGGTTATGGGGCCAATCACGGGCAGTTTTGTCTCCCCATACCCATTCATCCTCACTCCTCCTCATGGGTGTCTCTCTCGAGGCGACCCCAAGGCTCCGTGGCCGTCCCCGATCTCTGTTTTCGGCCACCCATTCGTGATTTAAACCTGAGGAATCATTCTCCACCCTTTCCACTTGCCATGGATACCGATATTGTCCCCGTTCTTCTTCTCCTTTGGTCTCTTTTTCAGATCTAGGTCTTGGACAATATGTGATGTATATAGATCTTTCTGATTCCGATTTGCAGCATGTGAGGGGTGTGGATGATGGATTGAGTTTAGATATGTCGATCTTTTGGATATTTTGTGGTCAAGGCATCCCTGGTAGTACCAGATCTGACATGTGGTGGTTCTCACCACACGGTTCCAGCCCTAAGAGGTACTACCGCTCGTACGAGCGGTGCTACCACTCATTAGCGGTAGTACTGCCCCTGTCAGCGGTACTACCACCCTGGACTGGCCTTTTCCCACTTTTTCTTCTTGTTCATCATTTCTTTCTCGACTATCATTGTGTCTTGTTGTTGTGTACTCATCTTTGTTGTCTCGTGCTTTCGTTTGGTTGTGTTTTTGACCTCACGAGGTGGCAGCTTGGCTCCTCAGGAGCGTAGGACGAATCCTAGACATGGCAGCACGAAGAGGTACCGTTCTTCTGAGGTTGATAGTTCAAGCCAACCACACGAGGCGGCTCCCGCCGAGAAGGTCAGTAAGTCCGCTTCCAAACCCAAGGGGATGCGCCCTGTTGTACGGCCCTTGAAGTCCCAATCCATGGCTACTCTGAAGGCTAAGGAATTCTTGATGTCCCGCTAGATTAATCCCTATGTGGATCCTCAGGAGCCTTCAATGCTCAACCGTCCCTTCTGGCCCCAGAAACAACAGTCCATTTACAATGACATTGTGAAGCCAAGGAAAAATTTGTATGTTCCTCATGTAAAGTCTATTGATGTTGAACATATGCAGCGCAATGATAGGTATTTCAGGACTGCTCTCCCCCTTTGTGAGAAGTTGGGCATCCTTGGTATTATGCAGTTCAACAAAGACTTTGATGATGAGCTTATTGTGGTGTTCTTTGCCACGGTTCACCTGGGAACTAGCGAGGCAAGGACTCTTACATGGATGACCAATGGTAGGCTCATTTTCTGCTCCCTGGAAATCCTTTATGGATCTTCTTCACATTGAGGACAAGGGTCTTGAGACCCCTCTCGGATTCCGTCCTGACCATGAGTATGCTGCTACCCACAAGCAAGCCTTATACAAGTTTAGCACTGAGAAGATCTCCTCTACTACACACAAGTCCACTTGGGTGCTAGAGCGATTCTTAGATATCATGCACCGCATCTTTTGCCACATCTTGTTCCCCCGTGTTGGCAATCTGGATTAGGTCCACTCCTACCTGGTCGACATGCTTCTGTTCTGTGAGCAGCACAAGTTCAAGTTTCAGGTGCACCCTATGGATATCTCTCATGTTATGTGGTCTGAGATCCGTTGTGTGGTGTCTGAGCGTAAGTGCCCCATGTATGGCCCCTTCCTAATGCATCTGATTGAGAAGACTTGGGAAGCAACTTTTCCTGATGAGTTGTTTGAAGATGAGGACTTGGTTTCTCATAATATTGTGGAGCTTAGGCAGAAGGACAAGTGGGATGCTCATAGTGCCCCTGAACAAGATGTGTGTGACGACATGGATGAAGATTCTGCTGATGATGAGGCTGATGAGGACTTTGTGGCTCACGTGGACACTGCTTCTCCTGTTGCCTGGCATATTCCAAGCGGTAGTACCGCCCATTTGATGGTAGTGCCGCTCTGAGCCGTAGTGTTGTGCTGGTGCCTCTGGCCTGTACCGCTCTTCAAAAGAGCGAACACTTTTGTGGACGAGTTTTGCGGTAGTACTGAGCGGTAGTACCGCCCACAGAGCGGTACTACCTCTCAAGGCGGTACTAGGTGCTTTGGCTCGGTTCTGGCCGGGCCTCCCTTTGCCTGAGCGGTACTACCTCTTATCATGGGTACTACTGCTCCGAGGAGTGATAGTACTAGGGGGTAGGTAACGGGCAGATTCCCTCCCCACTATTTAAAGGGGTTCTTCTTCCGTGGGAACCCTAACTTTTTGCCCCCTAAGCTCCATTGTTGCTCCAAGCTCCATTTTAGCCTGATTTCTCTCCCTAACCAACAAAACTTGCTGATATTCTAGGGGTTGGTCGAGAAGGCCCTGATCTACACTTCCACCAAGAGAAATTTGATTCCCCCACCAATCCCTCGCGGATCTTGTTACTCTTGGGTGTTTGAGCACACTAGACGATTGAGGTCACCTCGAAGCCATATTCCATTATGGTGAAGCTTCGTGGTCTTGTTGGGACCCTCCAATTAAGTTGTGCAGGTTATCCCAACCTTATTTGTAAAGGTTCGTTCGCCACCTTCAAGGACACCACTTAGTGGAATCACATCACCTCGCATCGTGTGAGGGAGTGAGGAAAAGACGGTGGCCTTAGTGGCTGTTGGGGAACGTCGCATGGGAAACAAAAAATTTCCTACGCGCACGAAGACCTATCATGGTGATGTCCATCCACGAGAGGGGATGTGTGATCTACGTACCCTTGTAGATCGTACAGCAGAAGCGTTAGTGAACGCGGTTGATGTAGTGGAACGTCCTCACGTCCCTCGATCCGCCCCGCGAACCGTCCCGCGATCAGTCCCACGATCTAGTGCCGAACGGACGGCACCTCCGCGTTCAGCACACGTACAGCTCGACGAAGATCTCGGCCTTCTTGATCCAGCAAGATCGACGGAGAGGTAGAAGAGTTCTCCGGCAGCGTGACGGCGCTCCGGAGGTTGGTGGTGATCTTATCTCAGCAGGGCTCCGCCTGAGCTCCGCAGAAACGCGATCTAGAGGAAAAACCGTGGAGGTATGTGGTCGGGCTGCCGTGGCAAAGTTGTCTCAAATCAGCCCTAAAACCTCCGTATATATAGGGGGAAGAGGGGGAGCCTTGCCTTGGGGCTCAAGAGGCCCCAAGGGGGTCGGCCGAGCCTAAGGGGGGAAGGTCTCCCCTTCCAAACCGAATCCAACTTGGTTTGGAAGGTGGAGTCCTTCTTCCTTTTCCCACCTCCTCCTTTTTTTTCTCTTTGATTTTCTTCCTATGGCGCATATGGCCTTCTTGGGCTGTCCCACCAGCCCACTAAGGGCTGGTGCGCCACCCCCAAGGCCTATGGGCTTCCCCGGGGTGGGTTGCCCCCCCCGGTGAACACCCGGAACCCATTCGTCATTCCCGGTAACTCCGAAAACCTTCCGGTAATCAAATGAGGTCATCCTATATATCAATCTTCGTTTCCGGACCATTCCGGAAACCCTCGTGACGTCCGTGATCTCATCCGGGACTCCGAACAACATTCGGTAACCAACCATATAACTCAAATACGCATAAAACAACGTCGAACCTTAAGTGTGCACACCCTGCGGGTTCGAGAACTATGTAGACATGACCCGAGAGACTCCTCGGTCAATATCCAATAGCGGGACCTGGATGCCCATATTGGATCCTACATATTCTACGAAGATCTTATCGTTTGAACCTCAGTGCCAAGGATTCATATAATCCCGTATGTCATTCCCTTTGTCCTTCGGTATGTTACTTGCCCGAGATTCGATCGTCAGTATCCGCATACCTATTTCAATCTCGTTTACCGGCAAGTCTCTTTACTCGTTCCGTAATACAAGATCCCGCAACTTACACTAAGTCACATTGCTTGCAAGGCTTGTGTGTGATGTTGTATTACCGAGTGGGCCCCGAGATACCTCTCCATCACACGGAGTGACAAATCCCAGTCTCGATCCATACTAACTCAACTAACACCTTCGGAGATACCTGTAGAGCATCTTTATAGTCACCCAGTTACGTTGCGACGTTTGATACACACAAAGCATTCCTCTGGTGTCAGTGAGTTATATGATCTCATGGTCATAGGAACAAATACTTGACACGCAGAAAACAGTAGCAACAAAATGACACGATCAACGTGCTACGTATATTAGTTTGGGTCTTAGTCCATCACATGATTCTCCTAATGATGTGATCCCGTTATCAAGTGACAACACTTGCCCATGGTCAGGAATCCTTGACCATCTTTGATCAACGAGATAGTCAACTAGAGGCTTACTAGGGACAGTGTTTTGTCTATGTATCCACACATGCACTGTGTTTCCAATCAATATAATTATAGCTTGGATAATAAACGATTATCATGAACAAAGAAATATAATAATAACTAATTTATTATTGCCTCTAGGGCATATTTCCAACAGTGGCATCTTGGGGAGCATTGTGCCTCCCCACCGCTCCAACGTAGACGTACTTCCCCTCAAAGGGAAGGAACTTCGGAAACACATCCTCGTCTTCATCGTTTCCACTTGTGGTTATCTCTTACCTTTACTTGTATTTACTTCTTGCTTATTATTGTTGTTGTTAGCATCATATAGGTTGTTCACGTAGTTGCATATCTAGACAACCTTTTTGTTGCTAAACCTAATTTGTTTAAAGAAAATTTTAAAATTTGTTAGTTGCCTATTCACCCCCCCTGTGTAGTCAACCATATCGATCCTTTCACATGCCTACTATCCTAACCTGCGGTGCACGCCGCAAGCCGGGATGGGGAAGAACCTACTGTCTTGACCTGTGTTCTTGTGTATCTCTTTGGAGAGGAGTGACCTCTCTTTTATAGGCACATGAGAAGCAGGAAAACATGCAGCGAAGGGAGGCGAAGCAAAAGAGGGAGACGAAACGAATAGCTTGGCTCATTCCCGTAACCCACGGCGCGTCGTGATGAGGTGAGGTGGGTGACCTAGGAGGAGGAACACACATGTATGTCTCTCTTGTTCTCATGTTCATACATGTGGGGAAACATCCTCCCTTATAAGGAGATCCAACTCCTTCCAAACTAGCAATGTGGGACTAAACATTAGTTCCACCTCTTGCCTTGCACGAATGGGCTAAGTGGGCCTCTAGGATTTATTAGGAATTCTGAAAATGGTGAGTGGGGTGGCCCATATAGATCAAATTCCAGCAATCCCCCACCAGATCCCAGAGGCACACAAATTTTGCCTTTGTTTTCAAAACACAGTTTATGTATCGGTACTGCAGCGGAGACTGTTAAGTTGAACTTCCACCTAGAATTCTATGCTACACTAGTAAGCAACTTGACATGTGGATTATTCCTTGAACTGCAAATTTTTTGCGAATCTAGCTTCAAACAGAGCGTTGACTGATACTAGGCTACCGTGGGACTTCCCCGTGGGTGGAGCTTATGCGTCATACTTTGAGGCCTTTCATGAGTTTACAAGAGAGCACCCTACTCTCATAGATTGTGACATTAACAATCAAACTCATATAGGGTGTTCTTCAAAAGATGTTTTGCAGGACAACATCTATGCTTTAGTAAGCCACTTAGAACACATTGAGATATATATCAACCTGCCATGTAGTTTAGGAAAGTATTGCATCTTCTTGGAGTGGTATTATCAATTGTAAGGATACTTTCCTCTCAATTGACCAAGAACTTGTCTTCCACATCTAATTCACAGGATCTCCAATCACACAGAATAGGTTACCAATGTGAACAACTCATATTGTGGGTCTCATACCCATCTCCTTCGATGCATTATCTATCACATTACGTGATAGAACCTTAGTGAAAGGATCTGTCAGATTCTTATATGTTTGGACATAATCCAATGCAATAACTCTAGAGTTTCTCATTTTACTGACATATTTTAACCATGTGTGAACATGTCTTGATGACTTCATGTTATCCGTTGAACTACTCACTGGGTGATCACAGTTTGATTGTCGCAGTTCATAAGAACACCCGGTACAGGTTCCTCAACAACTGGTAAGTCATTCAAGACCCGATGAAGCCAATCTGCTTCGACCATAGTTGTATCTAGTGTTGTGAGTTATGCTTCCATTCTTGACCTCGTTAAGATGGTTTGCTTGCAAGACTTCCAAGAAACAGTGCCACCACCATGAGTGAATACATATCCGCTCGTGGCCTTTGTCTCATCAGCATCACAGATCCAGTTTGAGTCATTATAACCTTCAAGTACCTTTGGGTACACAGTGTAGTGAATTCCATAATCCGTAGTGCCCTTCAAATAGTGCATAACTCTTTCTAGAGCTTTCCAATGATCATGTCCTCGTTTTTGAGACAAACTGGCTCAGCTTACTAACATCAAAAGAGATGTCAGGTCTCGTAGCACTTGTTAATACATAAGCGAGCCAATTATCTGGGAGTATTTCAATTGATCTCTAGCAATTCTTTGATTCTTTCGAAGCAACGCGCTAGCATCATAAGGTGTGGGAGAGGGCTTGGAGTTACTATAAGCAAAGCGATTCAAGATCCGTTCCACATAGCGAGATTGGAGCAATGTAATCCCATCATCATCACGTCTCAGCAGCTTCATACTCACAATAACATCAGCTACTCCTAAATCCTTCATCTCGAAACAACGAGATAGGAAATCCTTGACCTGCTTAATAACATTTAGATTTGTTCCGAAAATCAATATGTCATCAACATATAAGCAAAGGATAACTCCCTCGCCCCCACCATGGCGATAGTACACACATTTTTCAGCTTATTTTGCAACAAAGCCTGCAGCTGTTAAAGTTCTTTCAAACCTCTCATGCCACTACTTAGGTGCTTGCTTAAGTCCATACAAAGACTTCAACAGTTTGCACACTTTTCCTTCATGATCGTCCACTATAAACCCATTTGGTTGTTCCATATAAATTTCCTCGTCCAACTATCCATTTAGGAAAGCAGTCTTAACATCCATTTGATGAATGAGAAGGCCATGTTAGGCAGCTAGTGAAAGTAGTACTCGAATAGTGGTCAGCCGAGGCACATGCGAGTAAGTATCAAAGAAGTCTCCACCTTCCTTTTGGGTATAACCCTTGGCCATGAGTCGTGCCTTGTACTTCTAAATAGTACCATCAGGCCTAAGCTTCTTCTTGAATACCCATTTGCACCCTATAGGGTTTGCACCCATAAGGACGATCAGTTATCTCCCAAGTTTCATTTGCGAGGATGGAATCCATTTCACTACGAACGGCTTCCTTCTAGTAGTCAGCATCTTCAGATGCATAAGCCTGTGAAATAGAACTAGGAGTGTCATCTATGAGGTGTACAAGAAAATCATCACCAAATACCTTGTAGTCCTCTGTCTCTTGCTCCTTTTAGGAGTCTCATCGTTGTTCTCCACATGATCTTCAATATGTTGCGTTGCAATGGTAGGTTCAGAAATTGCAACTACATCTTGACTCGATGAACTAGGCATCTCCTGATTTGATGAGCTAACCATATCCTTCAAGGGAAAGGTATCTTCGAAGAAAGTCGCATCATTCGACTCCATGATTGTACCGACATGCATGTTCGATACCTCATATTTTACAATCAAGAATCTATAACCTATGCTATGAAAAGCATAACCTAGGAAAACACAGTCCACAATTTTTGGTCCAAGCTTTCGCTTCTTTGGAATTGGTATATTGACTTTTGCCAAGCAGCCCCAAGTTTGTAGGTAAAAGTGTTTTAACCTTTTCTTCTCCCATTCCCTGAATGGAGTTATCTCTTTGTTCTTTGTGGGAACTCGGTTAGGGCATGACATGTAGTCAATATCGCCTCCCCCCACCATGACTTGGAGAGACCCGATGTGTCTAACATGGCGTTAACCAAATCAGTTAGAGTATAGTTCTTTCTTTCGTCTACCCCATTTGGCTGAGGTGAATAGGGAGGCATCCTCTCATGGATTGTACCATGTTCCACATAGAAAGAATCAGATTCATGGGTAAAATACTCTCCACCACGATCGGACCTAAGCCTCTTGATTTTCCAATCAAGTTGGTTTTCCACTTCAGCTTTATATATCTTGAAGACATTCAAAGCCTCATCTTCCGATTTTAAAAGATACACATGGCAGTATATAGTGGAGTCATCGATTAATGTCATAAAATATTTATTTCCACCTTTCATCAAAACACCATTCATTTCATAATGATCTGAATGTATGAGTTTTAGTGCCACAAGATTTCTTGTTTCCGTAGTTGTATGAGATTAATGAGGTTTCTTAGCTTCCACACAAACTTGACACTTAGATCCCTTGATAACAGCGAAGTTGAGGATGAAGTTCAACTTGGCTAGCCGCGTCATACAACCAAAATTAACATGACAAATACGTGAATGCTAGACATTTGATTCCCTATTACTGCAAACATGATTAACAACTTTATTGCAAACACGCGACAAGGATAGTTTGAACAAGCCTCCTGACTCATAACGTTTACCAACAAAAGATCCATACTTGGATATTACAAATTTGTTGGACTCAAGGACAACCTTATATCCATCTCTACACAGAAGAGATCCGCTAACAAGATTTTTATTGATGGAGGGGACATAATGCTGATCTTTCCCAAAGTAAACTTCAGATCAACCGTGCCAACACCACGAACTAAAGCACTTGAACTGTTGCTCATCAGGACGGAAATAGTCCTTGCGGCCTGATATGAAGAAAACATGGAAATATCACCACATACATGCACATTAGCACCAGTGTCAATCAACCAATCAGGGGAACGACATACTCATAGAATAGTGGAAAGTATACCATACCCAACATACTGCATCTTAGCGTCACCAATGACAAGATTGCCGATCTTGTCGCCTTTCCCATGTTGACGCTTGTCATAACGGTTAGGGCAGCTAGGTGCCCAATGATCACGACCTCTGCAGACATGGCAAACACCTTTCTTTTTGTGAGTCTTCTTCTTGAGTTGGTGTGCTGCGAAGCCTTTTTTTCATCAAACTTTCCCTTACCATCAAACTCGCCCTTGTTCTTGAACTTGTGGAGCTGGAAGTTTTTCTTCTGTACCAGATAGGCACTAGAACCTCCCTCCAGACCTCGAGCACGTATGTCTTTTATCTTGCCTTTTCTTCCACATCAAGAGTACCAATGAGACCCAGAATGGAAAACTCCTGCCTCTTATTCTTTAGAGAGGTAGCAAAGTTCCTCCACGAGGGAGGAAGCTTAGTGATAATACCTTCAGCAACAAACTTCTCTCGTAACATATAGTTGAAGTGCTCAAGTTCTCTAGCAAATGACTATATCTCGTGAGCTTTCTCAACCATGGAGCGCACATCAATAATAAGGTTTTTGCATTGTTAGAAATATGAGTGATTTACCATGTTATTTTACTAGCAGAAATAGTAGATAAATCATGACTACCATAGCAATCATAAGACAAGTATGTTCGGGAACGTTGCATGAGAAACAAAAAAAATCTTATGCACACATAAAATCTATCCATGGTGATGACCATCTCCTGGAGGAGTGATCGGATCCACATAGTCTTGTAGATCACTAAGAGGGAAGCGTTAAGAAATGCGATTGATGTAGTCGAACGTCTTCGCGATCCAAATCGCAAGCCGTCCCGTGATCCAATCACGATCTAGTGCCAAACGGACGGCACCTCTGCGTTCAGCACACATGTAGCTTGATGACAATCTCCGCCTCCTTGATCGAGAAAGAGAGACAAAGAGGTATCTGAATTCTCTGACAGCACGATGACATGATGGTGATGATGGTGGAGCTAATCCGGCAGGGCTTCGTTGTGCACAACCGGAATAACCTACGGGGTGTTACGAAGTAGTGGAGGGAGAGGGGCCAGGCAGTGGCTTGAAGTGCGGCTAGTCTCTCTCCCCTCTACTATATATAGGATGGAGGGAGGGGTGGCACCCTAGGGAAAACCCATAGGGTTCGGCTGGCGCACACAAGGAGGAGGAGTCCTCCTCCAATTCGGTTTGGTGGAGGAGGACTCTCCTTCCTAGTGTACTCCTTCCCCTTTTGTACTTCGGCCGTATAGGCCTATTGGGTTGTCCTCCCAGCCCACCAAGGGCTGGTGCGCCACCTTTAGGCCTATTTGGTCCCTCTCCGGCTGGGTGCCCCCTCCCGGTGAACCCTGGAACCCATTCGTCACTCCCGGTACTTTACCCGTAATGCGTCGAATCTTTCCGGAAACCAAATACACCCTTCCTATATATCAATCTTCGTCTCCGGACCATTCCGGTACACCTTGTGACGTCCGGGATCTCATCCGGGACTCTAAACAACATTCAGTTAACAAAATACATAATTCAACTATATCGAAACGTCACCGAACCTTAAGTGTGCAGACCCTGCGGGTTCGAGAACTAGGTAGACATGACCGAGACACTCTCCGATCAATAACCAATAATGGGACCTGGATGTCCATATTGGCTCCTACATATTCTACAAAGATCTTTATCGCTTGAACCTCTATGTCAAGGATTTAGTTAATCCCGCATAACATTCCCTTTGTCCTTCGGTATGTTACTTGCCCGAGATTCGATCGTCGGTATCTTTGTACCTATTTGAATCTCGTTACGGGCAAGTCCCTTTACTCGTTCCGTAATACAAAATCATGTGGCTAACTCTTTAGTCACATTGCTTGCAAAGGATTGCTGCGATGTTGTATTACCGAGTGGGCCCCGATATACCTCTCCGTCATACGGAGTGACAAATCCTAGTCTTGATCCATGCTAACTCAATAGACACCTTCGGAGATACCTATAGAGCACCTTTATAGTCACCCAGTTACGTTGCGACGTTTGATACACACAAGGTATTCTTCCGGTGTCAGTGAGTTACATGATCTCATGGTCATAGGAACATATACTTGACATGCAGAAAAATAGTAGCAATAAAACGACACGATCACATGCTACGTTCATTGTTTGGGTCTTATCCATTACATCATTCTCCTAATGACGTGATCCCGTTATCAAGTGAAAACCCTTGTCTATGGCTAGGAAACCTTAACCATCTTTGATCAATGAGCTAGTCAACTAGAGGCTTGCCAGGGACAGTGTGTTGTCTATGTATCCACACATGTATCTGAGTTTCCATTCAATACAATTCTAGCATGGAAAATAAACGATTATCTTGAACAAGGAAATATAACAATAACTATTTGATTATTGCCTCTAGGGCATATTTCCAACAAAGTCATGTGATCATACATACAGTATGCAAGTAGCATCTCAAGAGGTGAATAGGAACGGAACATATCTCGAACATAAACTAGATCAAGAAGTTGCGACACGAACTCAAACAAGAAGAACACGAATACATAGTGAGTTGCAGCAACAACAACAGTGGGATTGGCATTGACGTCGTCACCGACCATGTTGTCGAAGAGGTTGTTGACATCGGGGAAGAAGTTGCCTACTCGGAAGTGGTCTTTGACGTCCGAGGTGTCCTTAATGAATAAGCCAGTAGTCGCGCAGAGCGCTCCCCAAAAACCTTATCACCCTTCTCCCGTATAGGACTCAAAGCGGCGGGGTTTCAGAGGCCTACTGTCCCGACCTGCGGTGCACGCCACAAGCCAGGATGGGGAAAACCTAGACAACAGCTCAGGGTTTGGAACTTGACAACGAGAAGAAGATCTCATGTGTTCTCGTGTATCTCTCTAGAGAGGAGTGACCTCTCTTTTATAGGCATAGGAGAAGGAGGCGGATAGGTAGTGATGGGAGGCAAAGCAAAAGAGGGAGATGAAACGAACAACGATCAGCCAAAGGGTGCAACATTTCGTATTTAATCTCAACTACAACAAAACGTTTCAACTCTCGAACGACCTTTCATACACCAGTCGTGCGTGGTAAAAATTTAGTCATCGGCTGATTCCCGCAACCTCTGGCGCGTCGTGTCGGGGCGAGGCGGGCGATGGAGGAGGAGAAGCGTGTGTGTATGTCTCTCTTGTTCTCATGTCCATACATGTAGGGAAACATCCTACCTTATAAGGAGGTCCAACTCCTTCCAAACTAGTAATGTGGGACTAAACATTAGTTCCACGTGTTGCCTTTCACGAATGGGCTAAGTGGGCCTCTAGGATTTATTAGGAATTCGAAAAATGGTGATTGGGCTGGCCCATATAGATTAAATTCCAGCATGAATAACATCTTGGTCAAGACATAATCTTCTTCTAATAACCTCGAAACTAGGAATGGTCTTTAGGCAATGCATATGGACAAACCCTTGAAATATAACTCAAGGAAACCATTAGTCCATGGGGATCGTCATCAATTACCAAAATGCTTGGGTGATGGATGCCTCTTTTCTTGCCCACTGGCATGTAAGTCGGTGGCCTTCGGTGGTGGTGGGGTGCTGTAGGCAGCGGCGTTGGAGGGTGGGGTTGGCTTGATGCGGCTGCCTGGCGGCTGGAGTGGAGGACTACCATGGGCGCCCCCATCTCGATCTGGATGCCACATCTGATGGGTGGTGCCTGCCCCCTTCGAATATGTTTGCTGATTTGCTGAGAGTGGGTCAGCGACGCACGCTAGCCCCCCCCAGAGAAGTATGACATGGTCCTCCTCCCGGGGTGAGTGTTGCCCGGCTTGTTCCGTGCGCCCTGGAGCCAGGCTTATCATCTCTAGGCCACCTCTGGTCATGCCAAGGCAGGATTGTGCGGTTATCACGGTGGTACTCTCACGTTATGGCGTCGGGATGAGGCGTCTCTGGAAGGGTCATCTTGCTATCGTACAACTCGATGTTGATGACCACGGGCATGGCGTCGTTCAGGCTCGCCTCGGCAATGGCTTGCTCGAGAGCATCCGTTCGAAGTCACTAGGTTGTGTCTACCTGTTCACCGGGACTGGAGGTGGACACAAGCATTAGGGTAACATAGCCCGGCGGCCGTCACCGAGTGGTTGATGTCGGTCTAGGAATTGAAGGAAGGCCTTCGGCTCTTACTTTCGTGGTTGGTGTGATGCGTTGGGATGGCAGACGGGTTCTTGGGGACATGGATGCGAGGGCGGTGACTTTAGGAGGTGGATCACATGGTTGGCTCTTAGGCGGGCATCATGGCGGCGTTGGTGGCTATATCCCTTGATCGTGTGTGTGACAAGTGGTGTAGCAGCGGGAAGCTCGGGCTCGTTTTGCCGCATTGTTGGCGACGCCCGGATCCAAATCTGAAGGTCCAGTCTCGCCGTGGATACCCTAGGTGCTTGGTGGTGGTAGAGCAAGTTGCGAGTGAAAACTCCGCACTTTGGTGCCCTTGGCGGTGCCGCCTACGGGTGGTGTTCTCCCCTTGAGGACGTCGTGGTGGTTCTTCTCCTCATGTGAGGGTTCCCAATGAAAATTCTTGTCTACCTCGGACTCGACAATGGCGACGCTTTGCGCCGTTCCCTCTCTTGAGGGCCTTGTCGTGGAACTTAGGTATTCTAGGACACGTTAACTGTAGCGTTGTATGTAGGCCTTCTTTGCTTTTGTATCGGCAATGTAGTCGCATGTGTTTACATTGTCTAGTCATCTCGGAATCTGTTTTGTAAGAGGGTTTTCTTACTATTTTGTATCGTTTGGCCGTATACCTGGTCGATGCTTTATCGGGCGAAAGCCTGTTTCGAAATTCTTATCCATTTTATATGCAGATCCACTTGACTTTCTACTGATAAAGAATGGTCAGCAATTTTCGGATGTACTCTGACGATCCAGATCTTAGAGAAAACAACCGAAAGGTTGGCCGGTGCATAAATACTTATTTTCGAGATGGAATGCGAGAAATTAAGATCACAATTTCCACAGGATCGAAGGCAAAACTTGAAAGCTCTTGCCAATGCAGACAGCATTGAACTGATATGTCTTCATCATATGGTTGGACATCTTTATAGGCTTGCCTCTCTAGCCATAACCTATCGACATTTATGAGCTGGATCAAGGTTTGTGGTTGGCAAAATGCCATTGCTCAGGTCCACGATGAACTTGGCTGGACTTGACCCGCTGGTTAATTCACACGGGTACACCATCATCCATCTAATCATCATCGCTTGTGGATTAGCTCACAATGGCAATGCACATCAAGGAATCATAGTTGTGGCCCGCTTATGAAACCGATTTTGTGGTCCTGGTCACGGATAGTAAAAAAGATTCGATCCAGAAATTGAATTATTTGCTTCTATTTTGATTTTGTCTTGTCTTTTTCTCGTCTTTTTTGGATGCTGGTCTCTTTTCCCTTTTTGCTGCTGGCCAAAAGAGGCATGTCGTCTTCAAGCCTTTGTACGCAGAAAACATATACAGCACGTACTTTTTAAACTGGTATATCCATGAACCCTCTACTGCGAAAAAAAAACATAAACCCCGTGCACATGCGGTGATTTTAAAGAAAAGACCCTAGATTTTTATACAGATACACGTATATGTATAGCATGTACTATCTCCGTCCAAGTGTATAAGGCATGCGCGTAGTTTTAAGTTATTAATTTAACTAGTTAAATATATATTATATGTGATAAAAATTACTTATTCAAAAACTACATTTCCACATGAATCTAATGGTATATTATTTATTACGGTGATTTGACTTTTCTCTTTTGATGACCGCTTCGTTGCTGTCGAAGAAGAGGGACAGGCGATGGTATATTGCATAAGATTTTTCTATCTTTACAATCTCGTAAAATTGGTGTTTACTTGCCTAGTAATTTAATCTTATTTTATAAATAAAATGCTTATTACCATGAAAAAAAATGAAACGTGCGGCGGGCCAACCATTGCAAGTGGTAGTGTGGCCTGGGAGTGTTCCAGTTCCCCCACAGCTGGCCGTGCAGTACTTGCCGAAGTTCTCAGCTGGAACGTGCACGTGCTTCCCTTGATCGAGGCCAAATGCATGAGCCACTGGAGGACCTGCCACGGCAAGTGATCACTACTACTAGCTTGTACGGCTGTTGCACTAGTTTAAAGCCGTCGGGTTTGGTCCGGTTTGTTCAGCAAAACGGGAGCCACCGGGTCATGAATCTCCAACGTCCACCGTCAGATCTTCTGTAGCCGTTCGGACCGTATTATTGGATCATAAAAATGATCCACCACAGGTCTGTATCAGTCCGTGACATGCTTCGGACGTAATTTTCTCGTAAATCAAGAACAAACATGAAAAAGGTTTACGCGAGACCGAACATGAGAAACGTCTCTATTCAACACCCCGGTCCCATTTTCTTGCACTTTGTCCCTTCTCCCCTTGCTCTTCACCTTCCACCTCCGTCGCCACTCCTCCTTATACGTCTCCGATGGCCACAGAGGCAATGGTGGACGTTCGCTACAAGCACCAACGCGCCCATTCGTTGTTACGACGGAGCTTTTCACATTGTAGCCATTAATTTGTACCCAGGTACACTCCACCCGTTGTCAACGACCTTCATGGCAGACACCACGTCCGACACATGTTCGGTCCAAATGTCATCAAGCTTATTTTCAAATGTTATGTCGTTTTTTAATGTTTGAAGGATGGTAAGCTACTCGACTATGAAGAATGGGTTGTTGTGTGATGTGTGGTTGATCCTATCCGTGGATTTTGTAGGCAGGGCGTGAGGGGAGCCTTTCTGGAATCAAGTGCTTGAAACGTTTGACGCATGAAAGCACATTGCACCCTATGACATGTACATCATTCGACCACGCAATGTGAGGTCGTTGTTGTATCGTACATACTATCCAGATCAACGTCGGCAGGTTTTGCGACGTGGTTCATCAGCTCGAGGCAAAGTGGCCATTGCACGCGGCACAAGACAAGATTGTATGTTTATTGCTTCCCCTTGCTCAACTTGTCTACACGTTATATGTAGCTCACACGCGATGTCATGGCGAACCACATGAAAGAGGAATGATTTATGAAGCACCGATACTTCAAAATTATGTGTATCGCTGTTTAGTACTTCACCGATACTCCGATACGCCAGATACGACTTCGATACGGGTATCCCCAAACTATTGTCCTTTTCAATTTAAAAATAGAAAATGATGATACGGGTATCCTTGAAGTATCGTCGTTAAGTATTGTTCCTGCCTTGATGTTGTTGCTTGCTTTTTGTTGATTTTTGTGGCGTAAAATTACTTGCTGATGTTGGTGCTGTCTCCTATTGCTAGGAAAGAAGATACAAGTATACACCATGGTATCTTTTAGCATTCTTCATCATCATTTGAGCATTATTGATGTGTATTGCTTGCTGATTTTAGTTATCGTCATGTTCATAGGTGAGAGTTTTTATAAATTTATTGAGAATAAAGAGCTCAATGAAGATTATGCTCTCTATATCGTTATCAAGAAAAAAAAATCTAAAACATTGGAAGAATAGTAATATCCCCTTCATTATTTGGCTCACTCGTGCAATGCAAAGTTGCTCTTTATATATGTTTGTCATTTGATAATCTTAAGTTTTTAAATTTAAAAGGTTTGTTGATTTTATGTTATCATGTTAATAGGTATTGCAGTCTAAACTGGGTTGGGGCAGTCTATGGTCGTGTTACCCCTTGATGATAGTGAGATTTTTAAAACAAGGAATAAGGAGGCATGAAAGCAATTAGGCAACCAGTAGGATTGTACTTGGATCTCATGCCACATATTTTATTATGTTAGTTTTCATCATACGTCATTTTATTGTTATTTATATATGCTTATCAATCGTCGTATTGTTGTTGCTAGAAATTGTCATGTTTCGTATCGCCGTATCGGTGTTGCCGTATGTATGCTTCGTAGGAAATGATCATTGATGTACACACACCGTTGAATGAAGCTGAAGGGCCAACATGTTTGGATCGACATGATCCGTTGATAAAATTTTTATTAAACATCTGTTTAATTTAAGACCATGTTACACTAGACTGATATACATAGTATGTATGAATGATTTTTGCTATTTTTTATTTACACTTTAATGAATATCGTTCGGTTTGTTAAAATACGAATTAAAATACACTCGGTTAATGTTGGGGGTCGTATTTCCACAACCGTGTCTACGTGTCTTTATCCGCGAACGCAACCGTGTCTGCTGACTGGTCTCTTTGTCCGCAAATGAAGTGGAAGGAAATTTGCAAGTTACCCGCCAGACATGCCCTCACACGGCACCCTACTTAACCCAGCCACCGTGAACGTCCATGTGTGGCCAAATTCACTGTTTTGACCTTTTCGAGAATGTTAAACCGGATCTGATTCCGGTTGGGAAAAAAAATCGGATATGACCCTTTTGCTATCGTCAGAGTCTTTGACGGTAGGGTATAACAACCTACCGCCGAGGTCCCTGACGATTGGGTTGCACGCCTACCGTACAAAGAATTATAAATTGCGGACACAGTGCGCGCGTGTGCATACCGTCGGATACCTTGACGATAGGGTTACATGTGCTATCGTGAGCCCCCTCCGTCGGTAGGCCATTTTCTTACCGTCAGGGTCCGTGACGGCAGGTTGTCATACCCTATCGTCAAGGGCTTCGAAAATGTGAGACTTGATTTTTTTTTCCAATCAGGATCAGATCCGGCTTAATGTTCGGAAAAGGTCAAAACATTGAATTTTACCTCCATGTGTTCGCTTAAATAAGAAAAAAACCGGCTTAAAAAATTACGAAAAAAATAAAATGACCGGTGGCAGGTCCTGACAGGCGGTCAAAACAAGTCGACGTGAGCGGCTCGAGCGCGTGTTGTTGCGCCGCGGCGATCAGTAGCCACCTGCGCGCACTGTCTGCACGCGCTCGCTTTCCGTGCCCTGACGCCGACCCCTCCTCGTGCGCACCGCGCGCTCGCCGACAAGGGAAGTTCACCTTGCACACACGGAATTCGGGCCCCACTGCGGTGGCCGCCCGCATGTCAGCGGCAAGGGTGCGCTTTCTACGAGAGCCTGGGAAGGCTGGGACCTCCGCAGCCGGGGAGATGAGGCCTTCCCCGAGTGCGCCTCGCCCATCCCGTCAGCTCGTGCGAGCCGCGACCGGGGCCCTGGCGTCAGCTGCTCTTGGGTGTAGTGGTACGCAGTAGAGTGATGGCGAAGTTGTCGTGCGCTGCTTCGCGGTTGCAGCCTCCACTGGACAGCCCTGTCCAGTACTCCTAGATCGGGGCAGTTCGACGCGGGTACCGTAGTACGTTTGCTGCGTAGCGCCGATCCGCGCACAGCCGTGTGGTAGGTATCGAGTCGAACCACGAGGCGGCCGGCCGCACGGTGACTCTCGTGGATCGATCATCACCTGCACGCCTAGTTATTTCCCGGCTGTGCTGAGGACGTGCATAGAGCCGGTTCGTGGGAATCTCCAACGCCGTTCCCTGAAACGGAGACAATGGCCGCGTTCGTGAACATGGATATGGAAACCGGTCGTCCACTTTTGCTTCTGTTTTCGCAGTTTTTTTTACTTTGACCAAAAAGCCATAAGAGATTCTATATTTTGCTTTTGCAACCTTTTTCATTTTAACCAGAAAAACATAAAAGCTTCAAAAACACATATTTAGGGGATTTTATGCTTTTTTTGGTTAAAGTAAAAAACTGCAAAAACAGAAGCAAAAAACAAACAAACAAGACCTTAGTATGGACAAATTAATGTTGATGCTCACAACTTCTAATCATAATAAAAGAAGAACTTTTATTTTAGTGTCCCCGTTGCTTTGGCCTCCTTAGTTTTGTCCGCGGCAACTAACGTTGCTCACTTTGCCCTTTCTACTCCACGAGCTGCTCGCAAAAGCTCAAATGGAGATCCTTCGTCCGATCAAAGCCTTTGACCGTTACTTCCTCATTTGTGGAGCGACATGATATCCTGGCAGCTGGGGTCGCTCCACTCTCTCTCAGCACATTGTTGACGTGGTACACTCGTGACATGTGGGGTCGAGGCAACATATGACATGCGGGTCCGCTTGAAACACCGGTGGGTGGGGTCTGGCCACTATCTCCCCATAGTGTTGACGCTGAAGACCCTGACTTGTGGGGCCGCGACAACTTATGAGAGGTGGGGCCTAGGCAGCTTATGACACGTGGGTCGACGTTGCGTATGAGAGATGTGGTATGTTCTCTGTGTCATTTATCAATGATCGACCATGCTCAGTCCCGAGCACCTTCCCCATAGAGCAGCCATAGCCATGGCCGAAGCTTGCCTGCATCATCGAACCTGATTCCGGCGCCGACCGGCGGCCGGCTGCGATGCACGTCCGACCATTATTTCTCTTCCCTCATCATCCCTCTAGACCAACGTACAACACGTAGTGCTATCGCCACACCCCCTCCCCACCATCTGGTTTTGATGTGTCACTTCGATGACAGCTACCGACAGTTGTGTGGCATTTCGTAGTAAGCTCTTGGATCCCGATCCACCTGATTCGAGCGCTTGTGTACCCTTTCCCTTAATCTTGTGAGAACACCTAATTTGAGAGGCGCTCTCGTGATAAATGTTCGGTCGCAGCGGCTACAACATCGAGGGGGGGGGGATTCGATCATGTCTTGCCCACGTTCACCTACACCAGATTCGGAGGATGTTGAGGTAGTTAGCGCTCACGGCCTATTTGAATTATCCCTTGCTTAATTTGTAGTGTTAATTGACTTTTGGATCGATTATTACAGTTTAACAGGCAGGCTGATGATCCTTGTTATATTGCATACCAAGATGAGTCAATCGAGTGGGGTAGAGAGAAGTCGGCATTGCACGAGGCGGTGGCTAATTTGGGTGTTGAATTAGCGAGTAAAAACAAATTAATTGGTGAGCTGAAGCGTACTTTTACGGAAGAAAGGAGAATTGCTCACAACGATAAGTTGCTATTAGAGATTGATCTGGCCATATTTGATCATTTGGTATAGGAGCTAAAAATTAATGGAGATGAGAAAGTAAGAGTCATACGAGGACTTGAGTTGAAGGCAAAGGAGAAAATCACATACATGATGGCACTTATCATAGTTTCCAGCTATTTACTAGCTCTTTACTATGTAGTTAAGGTAAATGGATATAAAATTATGTAGATATCTCCATATATGATGTGCAAGTTTGTACCCCTAGAATCTGGTCAAGATGTGACATCTTAATAACCGCATGCAATGTAGTCAACATGATATGCATCTTTGTTTGTAAAAGTTTTTTGCAAAAGATATCCTTCCTTTCTTTTTATTAGGAGTTCACACAATATCCAATTTCAATACAATTCATATGCTATCTGGTGTCTACAAATAGGAAATTTAAGGAATTGAAAACATCATAGCCTATGAACTGGTTCACTTCAAATTAGCCTTGCATCCAAATTTTTAGGAACCCGAATGTTTATTACACCAAATGTTCAAGATAGCATCTTGCCAAACATAGCAAATAATGCTACTACTAATACACATTTAGTACAAATTTCTTCTGCTTAACCTTAAGTTGGTTAATAGCAACAAATTTTTCAGCATATTTCTTTAATAATGCCTCAATTTGCATATCCTTCCTGCTAATGAAATCATCTATTTAAGCCTTCTTTTGCAACAACTCTTGATTCATGCTTTGCCGGCCTCTAATTCAGCAAGAACTTGTATATCCGCCTTTTTTATTTTGAGCCAACGCACAATGTCACTCAAATCATCAAGTGTCGATCCAAGAACTCGAGCACTTTTGGACCAGCCCATTCGTAGAACAAATAACCACAAACCTATGATACTAACACTAGTTAGAGTCAAGATTATATTTTTTATTTAATGGCCAAAACACTTGGGAAATGAGAAGAAATAGGAAATCACCTGAACTCTTGTGCAATAGTAATATCTTTGTCCTGGGTTGGCATTGCTCCAAGAAATCCACCTGGAAGCCTTCTTCTTGCACCAACATTCTTTATTAGGAAAATATTCCAACGACTTCTCTCTGTACGGTATTAGGGAACAGAAGGTGGATTCCTCCTTGTTGTACCATGTAGTGTTGTTGAGGTTAGAACTAGACATGTCCTAACTTTACGCAGACTTGTAAAATTAAACAAAAAATTCAATGGTCATAAAGCATTAGTAATAAAGTAGCTCGATGTGTAGTGGCATTAGTGATAAACTAGCTAAATGTGCATTGGCATTCGTGATAAAGTAGCTCGATGTGCGATGGCATTGGTGATAAACTAGCTAAATTTGTAGTGGCACTAGTGATAAACTAGCTAAATGTGTAGTAGCATTGATTATGAAGTAGCTCGATGTGACGTGGCATTGGTGATAAACTAGCTAAATGTGCAGCATCATTGGTGGAAAACTAGCTAAATGTGTGGTAGCATTGGTGATATAGTCGCTCAATATGTAGTGGCATTGGTGATAAACTAGCTAAATGTGCAGTGGAATTGATGATAAACTAGCTAAATGTGCAATGGCATGTGTGGTAAAATAGCCAAATATGTAGTAGTAGTGGTGATAAAGTAGCTCAATGTGTAATATAATTGGTGATAAACTAGCTCAACGTGTGACGACGTTGGTGATAAACTAGCTCATAAAATTGGGCATGTACTAAAATGTAAACCCAAAATACTCTACTGTTCTTTCCGGCGCAACGTCCCGCTGAGATCCATGGAGGTCCTGGACCACCCCAATCCGCTCAGATTCGGCGAGGAGCACGACTTCGATGTGCTCGGACTCGCGTTGATGAGGTGTGGAGACCTGGAGGGGTAGGGGTGGGGGTCGAACTCACCTTCAAGTAGGTGTGGAGACGGGGGGTTCGAGCTCGCCGTCGACAAGGTGTGCCAACCAAGGTTTTGGGTAGAAAGGGGAAAACGTGGAGGCACGAGTGAGATTCAGTGGCTCATTTGTTGGGGCCTCCTCTCGCTTGTCCCTCTTCTGTCACTGCCATGTGGGCCACAGAACACCCGACTGAATCTAGCCAATGAGCCCACCTCTCGCAGATCGACCATGTCTAACCCTAGTGTGGGATAAATACCATCCCCGAATAGCGATCCAATGGCTCGGATGGTGCGGAGTTTTGAGAGGGGTTTGAGGGGTTTTGAAAGGGTTTTAGTGATCAAGGTTGAGCATAACTAAATAAATAAAAATATATGAAACTTGCACACTTTATTATTTTATGTTACTAGGTTGCTAGTAAAAATAAGAAACCACTTCTATGGATATGTCCATGAAATCCCCTTCACAAAACTAAGCTATCATCAACAAGGTTGCAAGGTTTTCAAGGGAAATGAGTTAGGGTTTAGGGTCAACCATAGCATTGTTTCTCCAAACGATCCCATATTGCACGTGGACCCTATATTTGGGTCAAGATTAACCTTTTAGATCATTAAGATAAGGTAAAAAATGCTAAGAAATGGGGTTGTCTATCCTAACATTGGAGCTCCTTTGAAAAAAATCATGCCCAACACAAAATTTCCGAAGTGCATCACAAAAGTAGCTTTGCACCACACAAATATCAAAGGGTTCCCAATATCGAATTGTTCCTACAGAAATCATAATTCACAACATTACAGTTTTCCAACTCAAGTTCAGAACGTTGAAAGGTACATAACATAACAAAGTTGAAGCTCAAGCTCATATCATTTCAAAGTTCAAACTCAAACTACATTCCTTTTCTGGCTCCTTGTGTTTCTTGCTAGATTCACCACCTTGCTCCTTGTGTTCCTTGCTAGATTACTTGGTAGATCCACTACCTTTGTTCTTTTCGGCTTCACAACAGGTTCTGGTGGTGAACGCACTGAAGGAGTACATCGAGTAATAGAACATGTGATGGCCAATAGGCAAACAACTCCAGGCGCCACAAGTTGAATTGATCTTTGATCGAATTCCAGCGCTTGAAAACCAGCAACAACCATTTGTTCAAAGTCATCACCAGATGCAGCTTCAACACTTGGTTCACCTTAAGTTGATGCCAAATCAACTTATGCTATGTTCCTTTTGGTCCCTCTATTTGGCTTTGTTATATTATGTTATTCACTTACCCTAGAGTTGTTGATAGAGTGCCAATATTAAAGTATGTTTCCCTAAAAAATGAGAACAAATGCATAACGAGGAGGCACACATACCAAGTTGTACTTGCAACCATGATAGCTCAACATGTATTTGTTCTACAGCTGTTTGTCCTTTTGCCCCTTCTAGCGCTTCACGATCCTCTGCATTTTCGGCACCCCATTGATCATCCTCTCCAAATGCAAGATCCACTGCATTGTTACAAATCCTAGCAATGTGTCCTACTCCTCCACATCTTTTGCACTTGCGCCTCCTAACTGTACCTCCCTCAGCACTTGACCTTATCATGTTCTTGCTCGGCCTTCCTGGTGCTCTAACTAAAACTGGAGTGTGAAGCTTAAAAACCTGGATCGATGATCGTCCATTGGCCTTTCCCAACAATGCACACACGTTATGAGCACATGTTTCCTTAAACTTCGCAACACAGAAGTATTCAGACACATACTGATCAACCTCTCGAGCTTCACCACCGATGATGGTCATGAAAAACAAGGCATGTATGCATGGCCGCCCAGAGATTTTCCATTGTCTAGAACTGCATGTCTTATTACTTAAATCCACTGGGTACCTCTGTTCCCTGTTTTTACAGTCAATATATGTTACCTTGGCCTCGTGTGTTGATCAGATAATGTATTTCATCTTCAATCCTCTTACCCTAGCATGCAATTCCTTTATCATGTGCAATTCTTCTACGCAAATCTATCTTTATCATGACCATCTGCCTAATCTTGTCAAATGCTTTCCACAACATAAACTCTTTCACTCACTTAATTTTTGAATTGAAACACTCGACAAGGTTACTAGTCACATAGTCTACCTTGCATATTTCATTGAATTTTCTTCTTAACCACACAATTCCATGATACTCTTCCATGTATTCTCGCACAGCAGCATTTTCAGCATACAAAACTCTCAAGTGGTGCTCATCATTCCTCACGCTGCAAGTGTATGATGCTGGCCATATGTTCTCATCATACACTTTACCCCTGAATTTATTTCTAAAATTAGTAGCTAGGCGTCTCATTCATTCCCTATGCTCAACTCCAGGGAAGACTACACCTACCGAAGTCTCTAAACCCTTACAAGCATCTTTGTGTATAGCCAATCCTGGTGGCTACCCTATGATTTTGCGCAAATTCTTCAAAAACCAGACCCAACTTTCTGCTGACTCCATCTCCAACAGACCATATGCCAATGGGAAAAGCTAGTTATGTGCATGAACTGCACATGCAACTACTAGTTGTCCCCTAAATCTTCCATTTAAAGTTGTTGCATCCACAACCAAATAAGGCATGCAACCGTCTAGAAACCCTTTCCAGCAAACCTTGAAACAAACAAAAGCCCTCCTGAAAAATTCCTTCTGAAATGTCTTACCCATTATTTTTTACTCCACAATATTCTTGTCAAGCTCTACAACACTGCATGCACTTGCCATCTCCACTTTGGCTTTGTAGGTGTACACCAAAGCAAAACTATCATTCCATGGACCATTAATTCCGTCTTGACCAAATGCCTTTGCATAAAAAACCCTCATGTATGGTATGCTCATCTTATACTTCTCAAAAAATTTCTTGTATAGTGCTCTAGGATCAAGTGTTGGTGTATCTCTAGGCCAATCCATTACTGCATTTGCCAACCACCTAGTTTTTGCTAATTTTGTTGTTTGGACCTTCCCCGAGCCAGGTGGGCAAGTGTGCGCATGTGGGTTCATTTAAACTAAAATTCAATGAAACAAGTGTATCAAATAGAAGGGATCAAACATCATTGAAACTAATGTTGCCTGCAAAATTATATACCTGAATATATTGACTTGTACGCATACGGGAGGCATGCAACCTTCACCTATGCCTCTCATATGGATTGTGAACCGTTAACCTTCTCGGCCATTCTTGTCAATCATAAAATTATTTTGATTGAGAATGCAGTATGTAGTTAGTGCATTTCGACAATCCATCATCGACTCAAAGACTGTTCCAGGAGTAAGTTTGGATCGTTCCTGTCCCACTCAATTGTTGGCATGTCCACACCAGCGTATTTGTGTGGAATCAACATGTTAGCGTTCTCCTCCTTCTCTTCATCATCAGTGTCATCAAATCTAACTCGGCCGGTTGGCTCCTCTGGGTATTCATCATGCATTGCTCGTTTGCGGAATTCATCAATCAATTTTGGGTACATCATCTTATCCTCTTCATTGTTTCGAGGCATTGGCTCGTCATGCTATGCATCATCTTCTGGAACCAATGCATCACTGCTCGGCTCTCACTACCAGTAGGTTTAGCCGGTACAGACCTATGAGGAGTGCGGGCCGCTCTGTTAGAAGAGTTAATGGGTGTGGCACCCTTTCCCTTATACCATTTTTTGGTGGATGCATGAGCTGTATTTCAATTTTACCGAAACGGTTGCGAGCGTTCAAACAAAAAAGGGTTTCTAGATGCTTGTCGCAAGTTAGTGGCACAAATTTTGCTCACAACTATTGAAATAGATCAGATCAACAACATTAGATTATCTCCGACATATTCAGAACACAAGGACTTGCATAAATATTTAAACAAAATTATTGTTTCTACCACCTCTCGATAGAAAAATCTAGAGTAATGATGTGGTTTTGTACCTCGGAGGAAGCTAGTTTCCATTCTAACCGCGATCTAAAAGGCAAGCGCTGGATCAATCCTATATTTAGGCAGGCAATAATCTAGTCAAGCAAGCAACAATTCATGCCCCCACTGGTCAAATACTAGGCATATTAATGAGTTCAATCACCCATTTCAAGGGATTTGAGGCTTATCTAGTCGGAATCCATGAGCTCTATGATGCTCCTGGTTTGACCCAATCCTCCGCACAGTCAATGGGACAAAGGCGGTGTCCCTCGATGGTGACTGATACATCTCCGTCGTATCTATAATTTTTGATTGTTTCATGCCAATATTCTACAACTTTCATATACTTTTGGCAACTTTTTATACCTTTTTTGGGACTAACATATTGATTCAGTGCCCAGTGTCAGTTCCTGTTTGTTGCATGTTTTTTGTTTCGTAGAATATCCATACCAAACGAAGTCCAAACGTAATAAAAACTTACGGATTTTTTGGGAATATTTATGATTTTTGGGAAGAAGAATCAACGCGAGGCGATGCACGGAGGGCCCACAAGCCCTGTAGCCGCCACGAGGAGGTACGGCGGCGACTGGCAGGCTTGTGGCCACTACTTAAGGCGGTTGGAGCCCTTCTTTCGCCGCAAGAAATATAATATCCGGAAGAAAGTCATGTTAAAATTTCAGCCCAATCGGAGTTACGGATCTCCGGGAATTTAGGAAACGGTGAAACGCAGAATCTGGGAGCGGAGAAACAGAAAGACACAGAGAGAGAGAGAGATCCAATCTCGAAGGGCTCTCGCCCCTCCGCCGCCATGGAGACCATGGACCATAGGGGAAACCCTTCTCCCATCTAGGGAGGAGGTCAAGGAAGAAGAATAAGGAGGGGGGCTCTCTCCCCCTCTCTCCCGGCGGCGCCGAAACGCCGCCCGGGACATCATCATGTGACGGCGATCTACACCAACACCTCCGTCATCTTCACCAACAACTCCATCATCTCCCCCATCTATATTCAGCGGTTCACTCTCCCGCAACCCGCTGTACCCTCTACTTGAACATGGTGCTTTATGCTACATATTATTATCCAATGTTGTGTTGCTATCCTATAATTTCTGAGTAGATTATCATTGTCCTATCGGTGATTGATGAATTGCTATGATTGATTTAATTTGCTTGTGGTTATGTTGCTGTCCTTTGGTGCCCATCATATGATTGCGCGCGTGGATCACACCATAGGGTTAGTTGTATGTTGATAGGACTATGTATTGGCAGGCTAGAGTGACAGAAGCTTCAAACCTAGCATAGAAATTGATGCCTATGGGATTGAAGGGGGACCAATATATCTTATTGCTATGGTTGGGTTTTACCTTAATGAACGTTAGTAGTTGCGGACGCTTGCTAATAGTTCCAATCATAAGTGCATATAATTCCAAGTAAGGGATGACATGCTAGTAGAGGCCTCTCCCACATGATACTTGCTATTGATCTAGTAACGTAGTCAATTGCTTAGGGACAATTCCGCAACTCCTACCACCACTTTTCCACACTCGTTAGACACTCGTAGTTGTCTCTTTATCTAACCAGCCCCTAGTTTTATTTACGTGTTCTTTACTTTCTTGCGAGCCTATCCTTTCACTCCTACAAAGTACTTCTAGTTTCATACTTGTTCTAGGTAAAGCGAACGTAAAGTGTGCGTAGAGTTGTATCGGTGGTCGATAGAACTTGAGGGAATATTTGTCCTGCCTTTAGCTCCTCGTTGGGTTCGACACTCTTACTTACCGAGAAAGGCTACAATTGATCCCCTATAATTGTGGGTTATCAAGACCTTTTTCTGGCGCCGTTACCGGGGAGAAATATCGTGGGGTGAATATTCTCATGTGTGCTTGTTTGCTTTATCACTAAGTAGATTTATTTGCTGTTCTAAGTTGTTCTCTATCTTTAGTTATGGATATGGAACACGAAATACCAAAAAAATTAGGTGTACTTGCTACTCATGGAGATGGGGAACCTCTTAAAACCCTCGATGCTTGTTACGTGGAAAATATTATATACTTCTTTAATAATTCTGAGAAAGCCCCATTCAATTATATAATGGGATACATATTGTATCAACGTGAATACTTTAGGGATTATCGCTTGACTCAAAAAGGGAAACTTTTATGGGATCAAATCCATTTGTTGAAATGGTATGCTTAGGAACTATGCAAGAGACATGGTGTTGCTCTAGGATGAAGGCTCCACACCTTCCCTTTTCTTGTGAGTTTAATGATCATAGAACTTGGCTTCTTATGCTAATGGTATATATGATTACTATGATGTGGATAAAATAGAAGAGTTTGTTGCTTTTATGGGTGCTTATGAAATTGAGGCTCTGTTTAAAAGGTATGATGATAATGATGATGTTCCTTACCGATCTTAAAATTTGGCTATGCTTCATTATTGTTATACTAACTATGAATATAATGCCCATATTGAACGATTTAAGGAGAAATCCTATGCTGCCCAAGAAGAGACTATTATTTTGCAGGAAACTATGGAAGAAGAAAATGCTGAAATTGTGAGCTCATTAGATGAAAAAGATGACGAGGAGAGCGAAGAACAAAAGGAGGAAGAACGGACTAGCTACCCGTGTCCACCTTCTAATGAGAGTAACTCTTCTACTCATACATTATTTAATTTTCCTTCGTTCTTACCGAAGGATGAATGCTATGATCCCTTGGATTCGTTTGAAATATCCCTTTTTGATGAACTTGATGCTTGCTATGCTTGTGGCCATGATGCCAATATGAATGATGCTTATGAAGATGAGCTAGCTATAGTTCCTTATGTTACACATGATGATTTTGATGAATATAATATGCATGTGCTTGCTGCTCCTACTTGCAATTACTATGAGAGAGGAACTATATCTCCACCTCTCTATGTTTCCAATACGATAAAATTGCAAGAAACTGCTTATGCTATGTATTGGCCTTTACTTGGTGTGCATGAATTGTTCTTTTATGACATGCCAATGCATAGGAAGAGAGTTAGACTTCGTCATTGCATGATATATGTTACCTTGTGCTCACTACTAAATTTCAAATCATTGTGAATTAAAATTGGCTTTGATATACCTTGGGATCCGGGTGGATCCATTACTTGAGAACTTTATGCCTAGCTTAATGGCTTTAAAGAAAGCGCTGCCTGGGAGACAACCCGGAAGTTTTAGAGAGTCATTTATTTCTGTTGAGTGCTTTTATTTAATTTAAAAACAAAAAAACATATAGAGGGTAACTTAAAACTTTTTCAAAAAGAGAAGTGATTGAAAGGTGATGCATTGTGGAAGTGAGGGTCGACCTTGAACACCTGTGTTCATGCTCATGGAAACAATGTAGAATTTTTCATGGAAGTTTCTCACAAAAATAATTATCCCCTTGTACAATTCCTTTGTGTTTTTAAAACTAATGTGCCAAGCAAAGCCTTTACGATTAGTTTGGGTGATAGTTGTTTGATCACGCTGAGAAAAGACAGAAACTTTCTGCTCACGAAATTAATTTTGATTTTTATTATGAAGATCTTTTGAGTTGATTCTTTTTTCTGATGATTTATATGCAAATTTTCCAGACGTTCGTAATTTTTCAGATTTTTTGATATATCATAATTATACGGAATATACAGATTGCTATAGACTGTTCTGTTTTGACAGATTCTGTTTTCTATGCATTGTTCTCTTATTTTGATGAATCTATGAGTAGTATCGGGGGGTATGAACCATGATGAAGTTGGATCACAGTAGATATAATGATAATATGAATTTAAATGAGTTCACAACAGTACTTGAAGTGGTGATTTATTTTATTATACTAACGGATCTCACGAAGTTTTGTTGAGTTTTGTGTGATTGAAGTTTGCAAGTTTTGGGTGAGAGCACGATGGATGAAGGAATAAGGAGAGGCAAGAGCCTAAGATTGGGGATGCCCGAGGCACCCCAAGGTAATATTCAACGAAGACTCAAGCGTCTAAGCTTGGGGATGTCCCGGAAGGCATCCCCTCTTTCGTCTACAATCTATCGGTAATTTTACTCACAACTATATTTTAATTCGTCACATGATATGTGCAATTTCTTGGAGCGTCTTTTGTGTTTATTTTTCCTTTTTATGCACCATGCTGGTATGAGATAGTCCTTGGTTGGCTTTATAGAATGCTTCTTGTGCTTCACTTATATCTTTTGAAGTTTGGATTGCCTGTTTCCCTACACATAGAAAACCGCCATTTGTAGAATGCTCTTTTGCTTCACTTATATTTTTTAGAGCGGGGCATATCTTTTGTAGAAAGAATTAAACTCTCATGCTTCACTTATACCTATTTGGAGAGTTAACAGGAGTTGGCCATTCACATGGTTAGTCATAAAATCCTACATAAAACTTGTAGATCACTGAATATGATATGTTTGATTCCTTGCAATAGTTTTGCGACATGAATATGTGATATTAGAGTCATGCTAGTGAGTAATTGTGTATTCCTAGAAATACTTGTGTTAAGGTTTGTGATTCCCTTAGCATGCACGTATGGTGAACCGTTATGTGATGAAGTCGGAGCATGACTTATTTAGTGATTGTCATCCTTTGTCTGGAGGTCGGGATCGCGCGATGGTTAACTCCTACCAACCTTTCCCCTAGGAGCATGCGTGTAGTACCTTGTTTCAATGACTAATAGACTTTTGCAATAAGTATGTGAGTTCTTTATGACTAATGTTGAGTCCATGGATTATACGCACTCTCACCCTTCCACCATTGCTAGCCTCTCTAGTACCGTGCAACTTCCGCCGATGCATTACACCCACCATATAGCCTCCCTCAAAACAGCCACCATACCTACCTATTATGGCATTTTCATAGCCATTCCGAGATATATTGCCATGCAACTACCACCGTTCCGTCTCATGACATGTGCCACCACTTCCATATTGCCATTGCACGATCATAAGATAGCTAGCATGATGTTTCCATGGCTTGTACGTTTTTTTTATGTCATTGCTATGCTAGATCATTGTCATGGTACACTACCGAAGGCATTTCATATAGAGTCATCATTGCTCTAAGTATTGAGTTGTAAGTGTGATGATCATTATTAATAGAGCATTGTTCCATGTGAGGAAATAAAAGAGGCCAGCGAAGCCCATTTACAAAAAAGAGGCCAAAGAAGCCCACCAAAATTAAAAAAATATATAAAAAAAGAGGCCAAAGAGCCCACACAAAAATGAGAGAAACGAGAGAAGGGAAAATCGCTACTATCCTCTTTCCACACTTGTGCTTCAAATAACACTATGATCTTCATGACAGAGAGTCTCCTATGTTGTCACTTCCATATACTAGTGGGAAATTTTCATTATATAACTTGGCTTGTATATTCCAACGATGGGCTTCCTCAAAATTGCCCTAGGTCTTCGTGAGCAAGCAAGTTGGGTGCACACCCACTAGTTTCTAGCTTTCATACACTTATAAGCTCTAGTGCATCCGTTGCGTGGCAATCCCTACTCACTCACATTGATATCTATTGATGGGCATCTCCATAGTCCGTTGATACACCTAGTTGATGTGAGACTATCTCCTCCTTTTTTGTCTTCTCCACAACCACCATATTCTATTCCACCTATAGTGCTATGTCCATGGCTCACGCTCATGTATTGCATGAAAGTTGAAAAAGTTTGAGAATACTAAAGTATGAAACAATTGCTTGGCTAAAACCGGGGTTGTGCATGATTTAAATACGTTGTGTGGGCAAGATGGAGCATAGCCAGACTATATGATTTTGTAGGGATAACTTTCTTTGGCCATGATATTTTGAGAAGACATGATTGCTTTGTTAGTATGCTTGAAATATTATTGTCTTTATGTCAAATGATAGACTATTGCTTCGAATCACTCGTGTTTTAGTATTCATGCCATGATTAGATTATATGATCAAGATTATGCTAGATAGCATTCCACATCAAAAATTATCTTTTTTATCATTTACCTACTCGAGGACGAGCAGGAATTAAGCTTGGGGATGCTCCTGGTTTGAATCAATCCTCCGCACAGTCAATGGGACAAAGGCGGTGTCCCCGATGGTGACTGATACGTCTCCGTCGTATCTATAATTTTTGATTGTTTCATGCCAATATTGTCCAACTTTCATATACTTTTGGCAACTTTTTATACCTTTTTTGGGACTAACATGTTGATTCAGTGCCCAGTGCCAGTTCCTGTTTGTTGCATGTTTTTTGTTTCACAGAATATCCATACCAAACGAAGTCCAAACGTAATAAAAACTTACGGGGATTTTTTTTGGAATATTTATGATTTTTGGGAAGAAGAATCAACGCGAGGCGATGCACGGAGGGCCCACAAGCCCTGTAGCCGCCACCAGGAGGTACGGTGGTGGCTGGCAAGCTTTTGGCCACTCCTTCAGGCGGTTGGAGCCCTTCTTTCTCCGCAAGAAATATAATATCCGGGCGAAAATCGTGTTAAAATTTCAGCCCAATCAGAGTTATGGATCTCCGGGAATTTAAGAAACGGTGAAATGCAGAATCTGGGAGTGCAGAAACAGAAGGACACACAGAGAGAGATCCAATCTCGGAAGGGCTCTCGCCCCTCCGCCACCATGGAGACCATGGACCAGAGGGGAAACCCTTCTCCCATCTAGGTAGGAGGTCAAGGAAGAAGAAGAAGGAGGGGGGCTCTCTCCCCCTCTCTCCCGGCGGTGCCGGAACGCCGCCCCGGACATCATCGTGTGACGCGATCTACACCAACACCTCCGTCATCTTCACCAACATCTCCATCATCTTCCCCCATCTATAGTCAGCGGTTCACTCTCCCGCAACCCGCTGTACCCTCTACTTGAACATGGTGCTTTATGCTATATATTATTATCCAATGATGTGTTGCTATCCTATAATGTCTGAGTAGATTATCGTTGTCGTATCGGTGATTGATGAATTGCTATGATTGGTTTAATTTGCTTGTGGTTATGTTGCTGTCCTTTGGTGCCCATCATATGATCACGCGCGTGGATCACACCATAGGGTTAGTTGTATGTTGATAGGACTATGTATTGGCAGGCTAGAGTGACAGAAGCTTCAAACCTAGCATAGAAATTGATGCGTATGGGATTGAAGGGGGACCAATATATCTTATTGCTATGGTTGGGTTTTACCTTAGTGAACTTAGTAGTTGCGGACGCTTGCTAATAGTTCCAATCATAAATGCATTGAATTCCAAGTAAGGGATGACATGCTAGCAGAGGCCTCTCCCACATGATACTTGCTATCGATCTAGTAACGTAGTCAATTGCTTAGGGACAATTCCGCAACTCCTACCACCACTTTTCCACACTCGTTAGACACTCGTAGTTGTTTCTTTATCTAACCAGCCCCTAGTTTTATTTACGTGTTCTTTACTTTCTTGCGAGCCTATCCTTTCACTCCTACAAAGTACTTCTAGTTTCATACTTGTTCTAGGTAAAGCGAACGTAAAGTGTGCGTAGACTTGTATCGGTGGTCGATAGAACTTGAGGGAATATTTGTCCTGCCTTTAGCTCCTCGTTGGGTTCGACACTCTTACTTATCGAGAAAGGCTACAATTGATCCCCTATACTTGTGGGTTATCAGTGACCAAGCCTATTCAGCTCAATCTGCTGCTGTAGCTCCACCCTCCAGATCCCCTTGAGCCACTACAAGCCTGGGCATGGAACGTGGCGGATCAGAGCACCGTGGGCGAGGGTGCCTATTTATTGGGCGATGGTGGTGGGATGGATGGGTAGGGGTTTTGGTGTGGGAGGGGGTGGGAGTACGTGCAGTGCGACAGCGATGTCGAGAGAGAGAGAGAGGGGCGATGACGAGGAACCTCTCGGGTACGGGCTATTCGAAATGGGGTAAGAGAGAGAGAGAGAGAGAGAGAGAGAGAGAGAGAGAGATCCACGTGCCTAGACCCCACCTGTAGTAAGTTGCCTCCGACCCACCAGTTAGACTAGCATGGCCCCTATAGTGAGGAGGAGACAAAAAACCAGCCGGGAGGTGGAAATGGGGGTATATATAAGCCACTGAGCACCAGAAGCCAGCGGGGGGGGGGGGGGGGAGGGGGTCACGACATGTATGCACCCTCGACCTCCTATGAGCATAGGGGCCGTATGGGGTGTCGGTCCCCCTAGGAGTGGGGCTAGGCTCTTAGGGTTTTCTAGTTCATTGAAACTTTTAGATTTTTTTTGTGTTATTTTTCCTTTGTCTTTTCCATGATATTTTTTTGGAAAACATAAAAACAAAAATGGTCATAGGTTACTAGATTAATATGTTAGTCCAATAAAATTCAATAAAGAGCATGTCAAAAGTGTTTATAATTGATAGCAATGTAGTATGAATCATAAAAAAATTGTCATCGCATTTGAGACAAATAGACATCCCTAAACTTAATACATGCCCCTTGAGTATGTAGATGATAAAAAGGATCAATTTGAAAAGTCGAATGCTACCAAACATGATCTTGATTTAAGAGACGTATCACCTATAATGAATATAAAACAAGCAAAGAAATATTTGGCAATTAGAAATCATTTTTTGTGGGGTGTATTAACAATCATCAACTATCCCAATGCATAGAAAATAAGTTCCCACATATTCTTTGATAATCAAATGCATCAAATTAAAATCAAAAATGCGAGAGGTTTAGTAGAAATGTCAACTTTATTGGGTAATGAGTGATAATCATTCATGCAAAGTATATAAACATGACAATCACTTATAATCCAATAATTAATACAAGACCGAGTACAATCACTTGTTGTATGTTTGGTCTATTTCATAATGTTAAGAAAATATAAATCTGAGTGCTAGTACGAATTTATGCCCTAAGCAAGGCAAAAGTGAAAGTAATGATGGGGTTTTAAAAGATAAAATAAGAAAGTTGAAACCTCACTGGAGTCCTAGATAAATCTGAGGGAAGGATGCATTAGCACAACCCATAATGGTGATGTGTGCTCATAAATGAGGTACCCTTGGACTTTAATATTGACAAGCGCGTCACTTAGCATTTTTTTGTCTTCTCTAGTCTTGCTTTTGGTTGTGTTATGCGTTATCTAACTTTCACTTAAACTTTACCAAACATGAGTATATAGATGATAAAAAGGATCAATTTTAAAGGTTGAATGCCACCAAACATGATCTTGATTTAACAAATGTATAACCTATTGTGAATATAAAGCAAACAAAGAAATATGTGGTAGTTAAATATTTTATTTTGCGGGGTGTAGTAACAATCATCAACTATCTCAATGGATAGAAAAGAAGTTCCCACATATTGTTTGATAATCAAATGCATCAAATTAAAATCACCAATGCTAGAGGTTTAGTACTCATTCATGCAAAGCATATGAACATGGCAATCACTTATAATCCAATAATTAATACAAGACAGAGTACAAACACTTGTTGTATGTTGGTCTATTTCATAATGTTGAGAAATTATGAATCTGAGCGCAAGTATGAGTTTATGCCCTAAGCAAGGCAAGGTGAAAATAATGACGGGGTTTTAAAAGAAGTGAAAAATAAGAATGAAACCTGAAGGTGGAAAGATGGAGTCCTATATAAATCTGAGGGAAGGATGCATCATCACAAGCCATAATGGTGATGTCTAACCATGAATGAGGTACTCTTGGAGCTTCGATAACAACAAGTGTGTGATATGTCTCCAACGTATCTATAAATTTTTATGGTTTCATTTTTTTTATCTTGTCAAACTTTGGATGTTTTGTATGCCTTTTATATATTTTTTGGGACTAACTTATTAACTCACTGCCAAGTGCCAGTTCCTGTTTTTTCCGTGTTTTTAACCCTTTTCAGAGGAGGATTTTAAACGGAGCCCAAACGGAACAAAACTTCCAAAAAGATTTTTTCCGAAACAGAAGACGATCGGGGAACTTGAGAACCAAGGCAAGGGGCCACCAGGGACCCCACAAGCCCCCTAGCCGCGACCAGGGGGCCCGCGCCTCCTAGGCTTGTGGGCTCCGTGGGCCTCCTCTGCCCTAGGTCTTTCGCCTATATATTCCCATAAATTCCAAAAAAAACCAGGAGATCATCCAAAGTACTTTTCCGCCTCCGCAAGCTTCTGTCTCCACAAGATCCCATCTGGGGCAAGTTCTGGTGCCCTGCCGGAGGGGGATTCGGATACGGAGGGCTTGTTCATCAACGCCATGACCTCTCCGATGATGCGTGTAGTTCACCATAGACCTACGGGTCCATAGCTAGTAGCTAGATGGCTTATTCTCTCTCTTGGATCTTCAATACAAAGTTCTCCATGATCTTCATGGAGATCTATCTGATGTAATCTTCTTTTGCGGTGTGTTTGTCGAGATCCGATGAATTGTGGATTAATGATCAGATTATCTATGAATCTTAGTTGAGTTTCTTCTGATCTCTCTTATGCATCATTTCATATCCTTCTAATTCTCTTCGAGTTGTGGGTTTTGTTTGGCCAGCTTGATCTATGATTCTTGCAATGGGAGAAGTGCTTGGTTTTGGGTTCATACCGTGCGGTGACTTCACCGAGTGACAGAAGGGGTAGCGAGGCACGCATCATGTTGTTGACATCAAGGGTAAAAAGATGGGGTTTTCATCATTGGTTTGAGTTTATCCCTCTACATCATGTCATCTTGCTTAAGGCGTTACTCTGTTCGTCATGAACTCAATACACTAGATGCATGTTGGATAGCGGTCGATGTGTGGAGTAATAGTAGTAGATGCAGAAAGTATTGGTCTACTTGTCTCGGACGTGATGCCTATATGTATGATCATTGCCTTAGATATGGTCATGACTTTGCGCGGTTCTATCAATTGCTCGACAGTAATTTGTTCACCCACCGTAATATTTGCTATTTTGAGAGAAGCCTCTAGTGAACACTATGGCCCCCGGGTCTACTTCACACCATATTTTCAGCCTTACTCTTTTACTTCGTTGCACCTTCCGCCTTCAGATCTCACTTTGCAATCAATCTTGAAGGTATTGACAACCCCTTTATAGCGTTGGTTGCAAGCTCTTTTGTGTTTGCGCAGGTACTCTGGACTTGACGAGATTCTCCTACTGGATTGATACCTTGGTTCTCAACTGAGGGAAATACTTACTGCTCGTGTGCTGCATCACCCTTTCCTCTTCAAGGGAAAAACCAACGCAAGCAAGTCTCCGTCAACGTCTCAATTTCTGGCGGTGTTGTTTGAGAAGTAGCAGAAGGATTTCTGGCGCCATTGCCAGGGACGATCAAGTCAAGAACTCATCCAAGTAACTGTCGCAAACTCATCTCTTGCATTTACTTTTTTGCCTCTCGTTTCCCTCTCCCCCACTTCTAAAAAACAAAAATTTACAAATAAAATATTTGCCTTTTTCATTTGCCTTTTTCGTTCGCCCTTTTCTCTCGCTTGCTTTTTGTACGTTTTTGTGAGATAGTCTATCTATCCTCATGGCTAGATCCACCACTTCGAACGATACTCCCGAGAACAAAGTTCTTAATTTCAAACAAATTGAGGAAGAAAACCTTAGGGACGCTTGGTATAGGATTTGCAATGCTCAGAGTAGATCCACTCATAAGCAATCTACTACCGTCCTGCTTCGCAGTTTTTATGTGGGTATTTCTCCTTGGAATAGGTATATTATTGACACCATCGATTTCTTGGGTAGCCATACCGTTGATTCTTACAGAGCTGTAATAAATTTTGTAGGCTCACCCCCACTCATGGTTAATGGAACTACCTTAACTTTGGAACATGTGATGCGTAGGCTGGACGTCATTGAAAATAAAGTTGCTACTATCGAACTTATTGAGAATTTGGATAAAAAGATCCACAATCAAATCACTCAGTACAGATCCAAGGTGGGAATGGTTTTCAAAAATTTAAAGGAGAATGAACCCACAGTTAATGAAAAACTAGGTCATGATTCCGCTAGGATTGGCAAACTAGAGGATGTTATAACCAACTTGGGTTCCGCTTTTGCCGCTCTGCGGAATGCTCCAAACTTTGCCCACAATAAGGTCACCATGTCTGTTTTCATTCCTAAAAATAATGGTGAATCATCTAGTAAGAAAGATGAAGACCTTAAGATGATAAGTGATCACGCTACTTATGGTTTGAGCACCAAAGACGACGATACGTGATTGTATCGCTTTATGCCTAGCTAAGGGTATTAAACAATAGCGCTTGTTGGGAGGCAACCCAATGAATTTATCTTGTTATTTCTGTTTTGTTGCGTTCACACCATCATAATACTGTTATTATAGTGTCTTTTGTGTTTCTTTTTGTGTTTGAGCCAAGTAAAACCTTTATGACTAGTCTTGGTGATGTTTGTTTGATCCTGCTGGAAAAAAGACAGAAACTTTTCGCTCACGAGATTATTTTTCATTTTTATTCAGGAAGAGATTTTGATTTGATTCTTTTTTCTGCTGGTTGATATGCCTTTTTCCCAGGCAGTCATAATTTTTCAGAATTTTTGAGGTACCAGAAGTGTACGAAGTATATAGATTGCTACAGACTGGTCTGTTTTTCACAGATTCTGTTTTTTGTTGAGTTGGTTGCTTGTTTTGATGAAACTATGGATAGTATTAGGGGGTACTAGCCATGGAAAAGTGAGAATACTGTAATCTAACACCAATATAAATAGAATTCAATATTGCTATAGTACCTAAAGTGGTGGTAGTTTGTTTTCTTGTGCTAATGTTATCACCAGTTTCTGTTTAAGTTTTGTGTTGTGAAGTTTTCAAGTTTTTGGTGATGTTCTCATGGACAAAGAGATAAGGAGTGGAAAGAGCTCAAGCTTGGGGATGCCCAAGGCATCCCAAGCCAAATTTAAGGACACCAGAAAGCCTAAGCTTGGGGATGCCCCGGGAAGGCATCCCCTCTTTCGTCTTCAATCCATCGGTTACATTACTTGGAGCTATAATTTTTATTCACCACATGATATATGTTTTGCTTGGAGCATCTTGTATCGTAGGAGTATTTTCTTTTTGTTATGTCACAATCATCCTTGCTGCACACCTTTTGAGAGAGACATGCACTCATCGTGATTTTGCTAGAATGCTCATTGTGCTTCACTTATATCTTTTGAGTTAGACAATTTTGCTCTATGTGCTTCACTTAGATCTTTTAGAGCACGGCGGTGCTTGACTTGGTAGTTGACTTGTGATATGAAAGTAGTCCCAAAGGTTATAGGTACCCAAAGAGTATACAAAAACCTCCATCTTCTTGTGCATTGAGTAGAAAGAGAAGTTTTGATTCCTCTCAATTAGTATTGAGACGTGGATTTGGTAATATTAAGAGTTATGTTAGTAGGGTGTTGTGAACCTAGAAATACTTGTGTTGAAGCTAGTGATTCCCATAGCATGCACGTATGGTGAACTGCTATGTTAGGAAGTCGGAGCATAATTGATCTATTGATTGTCATCCTTTGTGTTGAGGTCGGGATGGCGCGATTGTTAACACCTACCAACCCTTTCCCTAGGAGTATGCGTTTAGCACTTTGTTTCGATTACTAATAAAAACTTCCGCAACAAGTATGTGAGTTCTTCATGATTAATGTGAGTCCATGGTATAGATGCACTTTCACCTTCCACCATTGCTAGCCTATCTAGTACCTCGCAATTTTCGCCGGTGCACAAACCCACCAAAGGCCTTCATCAAAACAGACACCATACCTACCTATTATGGCATTTTCATAGCCATTCCGAGATATATTGCCATGCAACTCCCACCGTTCAGTCTCATGACTTGTGCCGTCCGTCTCATATTGCCATTGCATGATCGTAAGATAGCTAGCGAGATGTTTCAACGTTATACGCCAAGCTAGATCGTTGCACATCCCGGTACACTGCCGGAGGCATTTCCTATAGAGTCATCATCGTTCTAAGCTTTGAGATGTGAGTAAATAAAAGTGTGATGATCATCATTATTAGAGCATTGTCCCATGTGAGTAAAAAAAAGAGAGGCCAAAGAGCCCCCCCAATAAAAGAGGCCAAAGAGCCCAAATAAAAAAATAAAGAGAGAAAAAGAGAGAAGGGACAATGCTACTATCTTTTTCCACACTTGTGCTTCATAATAGCACCATGTTCTTCATGATTGAGAGCTTCTTGCTTTGTCACAACCATATACTAGTGGGAATCTTTATTATATAACTTGGCTTGTATATTCCAATGATGGGCTTCCTCAAATTGCCCTAGGTCTTCGTGATCAACTAAGTTGGATGCACACCCACTAGTTCTCCTTTTGAGCTTTCACATACTTATAGCTCTAATGCATCCTTTGTATGGCAATACCTAATCATTCACATTGATATCTATTAATGGGCATCTCCATAGCCCTTTGATACGCCGAGTCAATGTGACCATCTCCTCCTTTTTTGTCTCACAACCACCACCACACTCTATTCCACCTATAGTGCTATATCTATGGCTCACGCTCATGTATTGCGAGATAGTTATAAAAAGTTTGAGAAAGTAAGAGTGAGAAAACAATTACTTGGCCAATACCGGGGTTGTGCATGACTTAAATTAGTTGTGTGGGGATGATGGAGCATAGCCAGACTATATGATTTTGTAGGGATAACTTTCCTTGGCCTTGTTATTTTGAAAGTTCATGATTACCTTGCTAGTTTTCTTGAAGTATTATTGTTTTCATGTCAATAGCAAACTATTGTTTTGAATCTTATGGATCTGAACATTCATGTCACATTAAAGAAGTTACAAAGAACAACTATGCTAGGTAGCATTCCACATCAAAAATTCAGTCTTTATCACTTCCCTACTCGAGGACAAGCAAGAGTTAAGCTTGGGGATGCTTGATACGTCTCCAACGTATCTATATTTTTTGATGGTTTCATGCTTTTATCTTGTCAAACTTTGGATGTTTTGTATGCCTTTTATATCTTTTTGGGACTAACTTATTAACTCAGTGCCAAGTACCAGTTCCTATTTTTTCCGTGTTTTTGACCCTTTTCAGAGGAGGATTTTAAACGGAGTCCAAACGGAACGAAACTTCCAAAAAGATTTTTTCCGAAGTAGAAGATGATCGGGGAACTTGAGAACCAAGGAAGGGGGCCACCAGGGACCCCACAAGACCCCTAGCCGCGGCCAGGAGGGCCCGTGCCTCCCAGGCTTGTGGGCTCCCTAGGTCTCCTCTGCCCTAGGTCTTTCGCCTATATATTCCCATAAATTCCAAAAAAAATCAGGAGATCATCGAAAGTACTTTTCTGTCGGCGTAAGCTTCTGTCTCTGCAAGATCCCATCTGGGGCACGTTCTCGTGCCCTGCCGGAGGGGGGATTCGGATACGGAGGGCTTCTTCATCAACACCATGACCTCTCCGATGATGCGTGAGTAGTTCACCATAGACCTACGGGTCCATAGCTAGTAGCTAGATGGCTTGTTCTCTCTCTTGGATCTTCAATACAAAGTTCTCCATGATCTTCATGGAGATCTATCTGATGTAATCTTCTTTTGCGGTGTGTTTGTCGAGATCTGATGAATTGTGGATTAATGATCAGATTATCTATGAATCTTATTTGAGTTTCTTCTGAGATCTCTTATGCATGATTTCATATCCTTGTAATACTCTTCGAGTTGTGGGTTTTGTTTGGCCAGCTTGATCTATGATTTTTGCAATGGGAGAAGTGCTTGGTTTTGGGTTCATACCGTGCGGTGACCTCACCAAGTGACAGAAGGGGTAGCGAGGCACTCACATCGTGTTGTTGCCATCAAGCATAAAAAGATGGGGTTTTCATCATTGGTTTGAGATTATCCCTCTACATCATGTCATCTTGCTTAAGGCGCTACTATGTTCGTCATGAACTCAATACACTAGATGCATGTTGGATAGCGGTCGATGTGTGGAGTAATAGTAGTAGATGCAGAAAATATCGGTCTACTTGTCTCGGACGTGATGCCTATATGTATGATCATTGCCTTAGATATCGTCATGACTTTGCGCGGTTCTATCAATTGCTCGACAGTAATTTGTTCACCCACCGTAATATATGCTATTTTGAGAGAAGCCTTTAGTGAACACTATGGCCCCCGGGTCTACTTCACACCATATTTTCAGCCTTACTCTTTTACTTCGTTGCACTTTCCGCCTTCAGATCTCACTTTGCAATCAATATTGAAGGGATTGACAACCCCTTTATAGCATTGGGTGCAAGCTCTTTTGTGTTTGCGCAGGTACTCTGGACTTGACGAGATTCTCCTACTAGATTGATACCTTGGTTCTCAACTGAGGGAAATACTTACTGCTCGTGTGCTGCATCACCCTTTCCTCTTCAAGGGAAAAACCAACGCAAGCAAGTCTCCGTCAACGTGTCTATTTCTGGCGCTATTGTTTGAGAAGTAGCAGTGTGCCGCTTAGCATTGTTTGTCTTCTCTAGTCTTTCTTTTGGTTGTGTCATGTGTTATCTAACTTACACTTAAACTTTACTTAAACTGCTCTACATCGTTTCATCATGTTTTTCATTCTATAACGTTTGTACTCATTGGGGCATGCGTGATGCTTCCCCTAACAATGTTGGAGCCCACTATGCTCCTTTTCCACCAATTGTTTCATTTATTTTTCTTATTATAAAAACCTTTTCGACATGGAATGGATTTTCTCAGTTTTCATATGAAAAATAGAATTGATCTAATTTATAAGAAAACATAGCCGACCTAACAACCTTAGTTAATTAGAAAATGAACTAAACCCACCTATACATACATCCACATTACCTAGATAAATAGGCCTAGAGCGACGATGGAGAGATAAGCCAACACCAAAGGGGGTGGTTCTATCCCTATCGAAGATGACAAGTTTCCACCCTACACAGAAGCATCGTTCAACCTCAACTGCACCCGAAGTCGGGATTGTCATTTCCGTTGAGGTTTTTGTTGGTATTCCAGTTCAGAAGTTAGTGATGGAAAGGGGCCGTCCAGTTTCCGGAAATAAGCTATTGCCAATCCTTGAACTTAAATATTTGTTTTTCACCAAATATTCTTGTCAACATGAAATGTAATTCTTTTCAACCTTGATAGTATATCCTTGAACTTAAATGTTACATTAATTCCATTCCATTACGCAACAAGGAGAGAACGATCGAAGCAAATCACAACACAATGACAATAACTTGTAGGAGCAAAAACTCAAAACTTGTAAGTGAAAAGAAGGACTCCTAGATAAGTTTGAGGGAAGGAAACAAACATTACATACCCCAAATGGTGATATGTGCTTGTAAATGAGAAACTCGTCGAACTTCAACAACGTCAAGCGGTTCAAATTGGAGGTCACACATTTCTATAGTAGTGGTCACTTAGCATGTTTTGTCTTGTCTTCTATAGTCTTGCTTTCGGTTGTCTTATGCGTTATGCTCTCGCTTGTATTTAATCATTACCTAAATTTATTTACATGGTATTATCACATTTTTTTATTTTGTAGCATTTGAATCGACCAGGCATGCATTCCTGCCAACCATTTCTTGTAAAAAAATGTTTGAGGCCGTTGAGCTGCTTTCGTGCCAACCATTTCTTATAATTTTTTTTAAAAACTCTTTCCGTAGGGCAAGGGATTTGAGTTAGTATAACTAATATAGTTTACTGGAAAGTTATACCATAGAACATAACAAAACTTGGTCAATTAGGGAAAACCGTACAAAAACTGCATATACCTACGACCACATCACCTAGCTCAATAGGTTCAAAGTGTCACTGAAGAGAGAGGGCAACACTGAAGGAAGGCGACCCTAGACCTCTTTCGTTTCCTCGGAAGACGACAAATCACCACAGTCCATAGAAGTTCTGCTCAACCTCAACCACATCCAAAGTCGTTCAACTTTGTCTTTTATTTCCATTTATAAGTTAATAAGTAAACTGGAGTAATCCGGTTAATAAAAGTTTGGGCCATCACAATCGTCTTATGTTTCCGCCGCCTCTGCGACTTGGTACTTGTTTTTCATCAAACAATCTTCTCAACAAGCCACGTAAGGGCATCTGCAACAAAAACTAAATTTCCTCCTGCATTTGTCCACGGACATGGGGTCAGTTCATGGACACCGATGCGGAAAGACGACATCCAACGCTAGTCACATATATTTTGACAACAACTCGGACCAACTGAATGAAATTCGTGCAAACATGGTTGAATTTCGTGCAAACATGGCAGATTCATACAAACACAGCGAATTTCATTACATTTCCAACACTTAAAACAAAAACAAAAAATACCCGCCCCTAAACCTATCTTACAAAGGCTGCGTTCGTCGTCAAAGCCTGTGTCGTTCTCCATCCGACGTCTCCGTGAGCACCTGCGGTAAGACCGATGAAGTAAAGCTGCGGTCTCCGGGGAGGAAAACTAGAACATGGGAAACAGACTGACCCACATGGGACACCAGGCCCTACTGCCTCCCGTGCCCCACTCATCATCACAGGAGCCGACGCCCAGCCTGTCTTCGGTGGACGTGAGTTCCACGAGGGAAATGGTGGCGCCATAGCTATCGTCGTCCCATCGGGCCGCCTAATGGTTCATCTGCAGCATGTAGGAAGCCCAACTAGCATTGTTCTCCCCCTTGATCGCGTGTAACTGCATGTCTGCGGCAGCCACTTCATGGCTAGCGGTGGCCTGAGCGCAGATGACACGCTGCTCCGTGACGAAGTTTGTGTTCGCCGCGGCCATGGCCGCCACGGCCTCCTGGCTCGAACACTCGCTGTCATTCTTGTTGGAAATATACCCTAGAGGCAATAATAAATTGGTTATTATCATATTTCCCTGTTCATGATAAACATTTATTGTCCATGCTAGAATTGTATTGGCCGGAAACTTGAATACATGTGTCAATACATAAACAACACCGTGTCCCTATCAAGCCTCTACTAGACTAGCTCGTTTATCAAAGATGTTTAAGGTTTCCTAACCATAGACACGAGTTGTCATTTGATAATGAAATCACATCATTAGGAGAATGATGTGATGGACAAGACCCAAACCATCAGCCTAGCATTTGATCGTATCACTTAGTTTATTGCAATTGCTTTCTTCATGTCAAGTATCCGTTCCTAAGACCATGAGATCATGCAACTACGTGACACCGTGGGAATGCCTTGTGTGTATCAAATGTCACTTCATAATTGGGTGAGCATAAAGGTACTCTACAAGTATCTTCGAGGATGTGTGTTGGGTAGGCATGGATCAAAACTCGTATTTTTCACTCCGTATGACGGAGAGGTATATGTGGGTCCTCCCGATAATATAACATCACAAGTAGCTTGCAAGCATTGTGACTAAGGAGTTAGTCACGAGATCTTGTATTATGGAATGAGTAAAGAGACTTGCGAGTAACGGGATTAAACTAGGCATGGAGATATCGACGATCAAATCTCCGACAAGTAACATACCGCTGGACAAAGGGAATTGCATATGGGATTGACTGAATCCTTGACATCGTGGTTCGACTGATAAAGATCTTCGTGGAATATGTAGTAACCAATACGGGCATCCAGGCACCCCTATAGGTTATTGATTGAGAGGTGTCTCGGTCATGTCTAGATGATTCTCCAACCCGTAGGGCCCGCACGCCTTACGCTCGATCGACTTTAGAGTAGTATTGGGATATTCATGTTGGTGATTGAATGTTGTTCGGGGTACCGGATGAGATCTCGGACATCACGAGGAGTTCAAGTATGGTCTGGAGGTAAAGATTTATATACGAGAAGTCCTATTTTCGTCGCTGGGAAAGTTTCACGCATTGTCGGCAATGTTCGAGGGTGTCGGACGGCTTCCGAGGGTCCACGTGCACCGTTGGACCACATGGCCATAGGGGGGGGGGGGTGCCCCAGCCAGCATGGGACCTCACACTTCATACGTCCCAAACATATCTATAATTTCTGCTTGTTCCATGATCTTTTGGGTGACATTGTTATACGTTTTGCTACACTTTTATATCTTTTTACACATATTTGGACTAACCTACTAACTCAGTGCACCCAATGCAAGTTCATGTGTGCTGATGTCTTTTTGCAGCGGCTTTTACCCAATTTTCCGAAGCCCGAAAAATCCCAAGAAAAATATATAAAAAATCAGCGTACCGAAAGCTTCGAGATCACCGAAGATGGGCCAGAGGGGGGCCAGGGCCGTCCAGGCAACCTTGTGGCGCGGCCTACCCCCTGGTAGCTCAAATAATAATTGCACCAATCATTCTATTTACCGTCCATATCACCATCATTGTTTACACCTCCACTATTTACCATCTTCTTTTACTTTTCCGTTGCAATCACTATTACTTTTCCCGCTTGTGTTTTGATCCTTTGCAAACTACAAGGGCGGAGAGATTGACAACCTCTCTGTACTCGTTGGGAGCAAAATTATTTGTTGTGTGTGCAGGTCCACGTCTTCTGCTAGCGCCAGGGTGGGAGACACCTACTTGTTGATCCTAGGAGTCCTCCTGGTTCGATAAACCTTATAGTCTTCGTGTGAGGGAAAACTTGCTGGTGACTACATCTCAACTTCCACTTGGGGTAACCAACAAGGTGCGAGAAGTATATACATCATCTCGTCATCAACACTCCAGCCCCTAAGGGCCCATGCGGCTTGGGGGCAAGGGTCCCAAAGGGACAAGGCACTCTGGAGGTGCCTTGGAGGAGGGGACTCCTCCCCTCCTTGTGAAGGCATGACTCCTCCCTAGCCTCCGGCGCTCTTCGGAAGAGGGTCCAAAGGCTGCACCCCAACCCTGGCCCTTGCCTCCTATATGTAGCAGAGGAGAGGGGAGGGCTGGACCCAACAATTCCCATGCCCTAGCGACAACCCTCTCCTCCGTGTTACTCCGTTTTTTCCTCAGATCACATCTACACTAGCGCTTGGCGAAGCACTGCCGAGATTGCACCACCACCATTGGCGTAATATATGCTTCCGCTTAACCGTGTACGAGGATACGTAGACACACTCTCCCCTCTCATTGCTATGCATCTCCATAGATAGATCTTGGATGTTCATAAGATTTTTTTCCAGTGCAATGTTCCCCATCAGTGGTATCAGAGCTAGGTCTATGCGTAGATGATATGCATGAGTAGAACACAAAGTGTTTGTGGGCGTTGATGTTCAGATTGCTTACATCCTTAGTCTGACCTTAATTTGGCGGTATTGTGGGATGCAACGACTCGAATCAACCTTAGGTGTCCTCGCGCAAGAGACCAGTTCCACCGTTTAACATGCAACTTGTTTTGCATAAATGTGGATGTTGGGTGTATGTGTCTCCCACTTTAGTTGACTCCGATTCAACGAAGGCGGTCCTTGTAGAAGGTTAAAAGGCAACTTGATTATCATTGTTGTGGCTTTGCGTAGGTAAGAACGGTTCTTGATAGTTTCCCGTAGCAGCCATGTAAATGTTGCAACAACAAAGTAGATGACGTCTAACTTGTGTTTCAGGGTATGTTGTGATTTTATATGGCCAAGACATGATATGATATATGTGATGTATGAGATGATAATGTTTTGTAGTAGTTATCACAACTTGCATGTAGATGAGTAAGGAAACCAGCAGGAGCCATCCGGTAGTCTATAATTTATTTTTATGCCATTTGATTTACTTTATTTCTATGAGTTAGCAATAGTTGGGGTGACAACCACATGACGACATGATGATGGAGATCATGGTGTCATGCCGGTAACAATGGAGATCATGTTGGTGCTTTGAAGATGGATATCGAAAGCACAATATGATGATAGCTATATCATGTCACTTATTTGATTTGCATGTGATGTTTATCATTTATGCATCTTATTTTTCTTAGGATGATGGTAGCATTATAAGGCGATCCCTCACTTAATTTCAAGATAAAATTTTATGTCCCCAAGTATGCACCATTGCGAAAGTTCGTCGTTTTGAAGCACCTCGTGATGATCGGGTGTGATAGACTCTTCATTCACATACAACGGGTGCAAGCCAGTTTTGCACATACAGAATACTTGGGTTAAACTTGATGAGCCTAGCATGTACAGACATGGTATCAGAACAGAGGAGACCGAAAGGTTGAACATGAGTCATATAGTACATATGATCAACATGGAGATGTTCACCATTTAAACTACCTCATATCACATGATGATCGGACTTGAGTTGGTGAATTCGGATCATGTAAACACGTAGACAACCTAAGGGATGTTGATTTAAGTGGGAGTTCATTTGAATTTTGATTAATTTAACTTATTGTCATGAACATAGTCTAAATGTCTTTGCAAATTAGTTTGTAGATCAATGGCATGCATTGTAGCTCCCCTCTATTTTGATACGTTCCTAGAGAAAACTAAGTTGAAAGATGATGGTAGCAATTATGCGAACTCGATTCGTGATTTGAGGCTTGTCCTCATTGGCGCACACAAGTCTTATGTCCTTGATGCACCTCTCGGTATGCCACCCCCTAAAGCATCATTTGTGGATGTTGTGAACGTCTGGCATGCACGTTATGATGACTATTTGATAGTTTAGTGTGCCTTACTTTATGACCTAGAACCGGGGCTCCAAATACGTTTTGAACTCCACGGGGCATACGAGATGTTCCAAGACCTGGAATTGGTATTTCAGGCTCATGCCCTTGTTGAGAGGTATGATACCTCTCACAAGTTCTTTTCCTACAAGATGGAGGAGAATACCTCGGTCAGTAAGCATGTGCTCAGAATGTCTAGGTGCTACAATCACTTGAATCAAGTGGGAGTTAATCTTCGAGAGAAGATAGTGATTGACAGAGTTCTCTAGTCACTACCACCAAGCTACTAGAGCTTTCTGATGAATTATAACATGCAAGGGGTGGAGAATATGATCCCTAAGCTATTCGCCATGTTTTACACCGTGAAGTCAGAAATCAAGGAAGAGCATCAAGTGTTAATGGTTAATAGGACCGCTAGTTTCAAGAAGGGCAATGTCAAGAAGGGAAACTTCAAGAATGGCAAGCCATTTGCTGTTGTAGTGAAGAAACCCAAGGTTGGACCCCAAACCCAAGACTGAGTGCTTCTATTGCGAGGGGAACAGTCACAAGAAACAGAAGTGCCCGAAATATTTGGCACATAAGAACGCCGACAATGTCAACAAAAGTATATTCGATATACACGTTACTGATGTGTACCTTAGTAGTGCTTATACTAGCCCTTCGGCATTTGATAGCAAATATTAGTACCCGAACATGAGTTGTGGAATAGATGAGACTCACTAATAACGAGGTGACGATGCACGTTTGAAGTGTCTCCAAGGTTGATGTGATCGCCATCAACATGCTCGCTCTACCTTCGGGATTAGTTTTGAACCTAAATAAATGTTATTTGGTGTGTGTGTTGAGCATGAACATTATATGAATCTTGTTTATTGCGAGATGATTATTCATTTAAGTCAAGGAATAATGGTTATTCTGTTCACATGAATAATATATTTTATGATCGTGCACCCAATGTGAATGTTTTATTGAATCTCGATCGTAGTGATACATATGTTCGTAGTATTGATGCCAAACGCTGCAAAGTTAATGGTGATAGTAGCACATAATTGTGGCACTCTTCTTAGGTCTTATTGGTATAAAGCACATGAAGAAACTCCATGCTGATGAATCTTTGCACTCATTCGATTTGAATCGCTTGATACATGTGAACTATGCCTCATGGGCAAGATGACTAATAGCTCATTTTCCGGTACAATGGAGAGAGCAAGTGACTTATTGAAAATAATACATATTGACGTATGCAGTCCGATGAGGGTTGAAGCATGCGGTAGATATCGTTATTATCTTACATTCACAAATTACTTGAGTAGATATGAGTATATTTACATGGTAAAACACAAGTATGAATTTTTCAAAAGTTCAAGCAATTTCAGAGTGAAGTTGAATATCATCATGACCAGAAGATAAAATGTCTATGATATGATCAGGGAGGTGAACATTTGAGTTACCAGTTTGGTATGAAAGACAATGTGGAAATTGTTTCACAACTCACGCCACCTGGAACACCATAGTGTAATGGTGTGTCTGAACATCATAACCGTACTCTAGGAGATATGATGCATTCTATGATGTCTCTTATTGATTTTCCACCATCATTTTGGGCTTATAGAGACAACTACATTCACATTAAATAGGGCACCATCTAAATTCGTTCAGACGACACCGTATGAATTATGGTTCGGCAGGAAACCTAAGCTATCATTTCAGAGTTTGGGGATGCGACACTTATGTCTGATAAGATCGAACCCAAATCAGAAAAGTGCATCTTCATAAGATACCCTAAAGCAACAATTTGACATACCTTCTATCATAGATCCGAAGGTAAGGTATTTGTTGCCAAGAATGGATCCTTTCAAGAGAAGGAGGTTCTGGTGATGCCCACAACTTAATCATACACTAATCATACACGCAAATGCGTAAGACCAAGATTAGGGACTCACGGGAAGATATGAAAACACAACTCCAGACACAAATAAAAGTCATACAAGCTTCATATTATAAGCGAGGTCCCTAGAGGGCTCAAATACATAAGCTTAGATACACACTAGTCAGCGGAAGCAAATAATATCTGAGTACATACATAAGCAATCAAGTTTTGCCTTAAGAAGGCTATCACAAACATAACATGGACCGAAGAGGCGAGGACTCATGCCTCGGAATCTCCTAAATACTCCTGGTCGTGAGCGGCCTCCACGTAGTAGTAAGTTCTGTCGGGGTAGTAGTCGTCGGCGGGATTTGCCATCTTGTGGGCTTCATCATCTGGTCGCGGCAATCGTATCAAGAGAAAAGAGGGGGAACAAAGCAAGGGTGAGTACTCATCCATAGTACTCGCAAGACTGACATCAGAACTATGCTAAGTATGCATCAATATCAAAGGAATGGGGCTATATCTTTGGACTGGCTGTTGAAATGCCAGAATAGAGAGAAGTCCTAGTCCTATCAAAGACTAGCATCTTCATTGTCTTGCAACATCAGAAGAGTACATATCAGTAACACATATGTAGTCATATTATTGCAGCAAATTTATAAACTAACGCACAGAGATCCTTCCTCGACTCCCTGCGATAAAGCTATCTCAGAACCAACATTTCAACTTAAGCCACATGTCTAGTTGTATTGATTGGGATACAACTCCAAGTCGTCCTATTACCATGGAAACGGATATTCGAATAATTCAATCATCCTGCTACCTCTTGAGCTTGCGTTGGTTTTCCCTTTAAGAGGAAAGGGTGATGAAGCGAAGTAGATAAATATTTCCCTCACTTTATTGAGAACCAAGGTATCAATCCAGTAGGAGGAACAAGCAAGGCCCCAATTGTAGTACCTACACAAATGATCAAACTCTTGCACCCAACGTTAAAAAAGGGTTGTGAATCTCTTTAGAGTTATTTGCAAGGATGAGATCTGATAGAGATAGATGTAAAAGATTGCGGAAACAAAAGTAAATAAATTGCAGCAAGACATTTTTGGTATTTTCGGTTTATAGACCTGCAAGTATAATATGGAAAATAGACCCGGGGGCCATAGGTTTCACTAGAGGCTTCTCTCATAAAGGAAAATAATACAGTGAGTGAACAAATTACTGTCGAGCAATTGATGGAAAAGTGAATGATTATGAAGATATCCAAGTAAATGATTATGCATATAGGCATCACGTTCGTGTCAAGTAGACCGAAACGATTCTACATCTACTACTATTACTCCACACATCGACCGACTCCTGCCTTCATCTAGAGTATTAAGTTCACGAAGGACAGAGTAACACATTAAGTAAGATGTAGAGGGATAAGATCAAGCAATATGATGAAAACCCCATCTTTTTATCCTCGAGGCAACAATACAATACGTGCCTCGCTACCCCTACTATCTCACTGGGTGAGGACACCGCAAGATTGAACCCAAAACTAAGGACTTCTCCCATTGCAATAATTACCAATCTAGTTGGCCAAACCAGACCAATAACTCGAAGAGACTTGCTAAGATATGAAATCATGCATATAAGAATTCTGAAGAGTTTCAAATAATATTCATAGATAATTTGAACATAAACTCACAATTCATCGGATCTCGACAAACACACCACAAAAGAGTATTACATAGGATAGATCTCCATGAAGATCATGAAGAACATGGTATTGAAGATCAAAGAGAGAGAAGAAGCCATCTAGCTACTAGCTGTGGACCCGTAGGTCTGTGGTGAACTAATCACGCATCGTTGGAGGGGCAATGGAGTTGATGTAGATGCCCTCCGTGATCAACTCCCTCTCCGGCAGATTACCGGAAAAGGCTCCCAGATTGGATCTCATGGGAACACAGGCGACGAGCGGCGAAAAAGTATTTTTGTGGCCCTCTTTTGCAATGGGGAAATATTTGGGAATTTATAGGCGGAATAATAGGGTTAGGAGGCCTGGAGGGGACCCACAAGCCACGGGGTGCGCCCTGCAGGCTTGTGGCTTCCCGACAGGTGCTCTTCCCCCTACTCCAAGTCTTCTAGGTTTCTTGTGGTCCAAGAAAAATCACCCCGGAGATTTTATTCTATTTGGACTCCATTTAATATTCCTTATCTGCAATACTCAAAAACGTGGAGAAAACAAAAACTGGCAGTAGGCTCTATATTAATAGGTTAGTCCCAAAAACAATATAAAACAACATATTAATGCATATAAAACATCCAAAACAGATAATATAATAACATGGAACGAAAAAAATAGATATGTTGGAGACGTATCTAGCATCCCCAAGCTTAATTCCTCCTCGTCCCGGAGTAGGTAAATGATAAAAATAGAATTTTTGATGTCGAATGCTACCTAACATATTTATCCATGTAATGTTCTCTAGAGTGGCATGAATATTCAGATCCATAAGATTCAAAACAAAAGTCTAATATTAACATAAAAAAATAATACTTCAAGCATACTAATAAGGCAATTGCTTCCTTTAAAAATAACACGGTCTTAGAAAGTCATCCCTACAAAATCATATGGTGTGGCTATGCTCCATCTTCACCACACAAAGTATCTAAATCATGCATAACCCCGATGAAAATCAAGCAATTGTTTCACACTTTTTAAGTTCTCAAACCTTTTCAACTCTCACGCAATACATGAGCGCGAGCCATGAATATAGCACTATAGGTGGAATAGAGTATGGTGGAGGTTGCAAAAAAAGGAAGAAGATAGTCTCACATCAACTAGGCATATCAATGGGCTATGGAGATGCCCATGAGTGGGTATCAATGTGAGTGAGTAGGGATTGCCATGCAACAAATGCACTTGAGCTATAAGTGTATGAAAGATCAAAAAGGAAAACTAAGTGGTTGTGGAGAAGATGTAATTCCGGTAGTTATATGAAAGTGACAAAATAGTAAACTCTCTATGAAGAACATGGTGCTACTTTGAAGCACAAGTGCGGAAAAAGATAGTAGCATTGTCCCTTCTCTCTTTCTCTCATTTTTTCTCTTTTTTCTTATTTTTGGATGGGCTTCTTTGGCCTCTTTTATATTTTTTGTGGGCTTCGGTGGCCTCTTTTATTTTTTTGAATTCCGGAGACTCATCCCAACTTCTGAGGGAATCGTAGCTTCCATCATCCTTGTCTCACACGGGACACCGCTCTAATAATGCAAATCATCACATTTTTATTTACATACAACTCAAATATTACAAATCGATATCTAGAACAAAGTATGACTCTATAAGCAATTTGGAAGTGATGGTGTGTGTCATAAAAATGGGACGGTTGTGTTGCATGGCAATATATCTTAGAATGGCTATGAAAATGACATAATAGGTAGATATGGCGGCTGTTTTGAGGAAAATATATGGTGGTTCTTTTCAGGAAGGTGGGTTTAATGTACTGGCGAGAGTTGAGCGGTACTAGAGAGGCTAGCAAAGGTGGAAAGGTGAGAGTGCGTATAATCCATGAACTCAACATTAGTCATAAAGGACTCACATAGTTATTGCAAAATCCTATTAGTTATCGAAGCAAAGTATTAGATGCATGCTCCTAGGGGAAGGGTTGGTAGGAGTTAACCATCGCGCGATCCCGAGCTCCACACAAAGGTTGACAATCATTAAACAAATCATGCTCCGATTTCATCACATAACGGTTCACCGTACGTGCATGCTACGGGAATCACAAGCTTTAACACAAGTATTTCTTATAATTCACAATTACTTACTAACATGACTCTCATATTACCATCTTCATATCTCAAAACTATATGCAAGGAATCAAACTTCTCATCATATTCAATGCACTTAATATGAAAGTTTTTATTGTATCCCTGTTGGATTCCCATTATATTTTGACTAAATTCATAACCTAAACCAATTACCATGTTGTTTAAAGAACTCTCAAAATAATATAAGTGAGGTACGAGAGTTTAATAATTTCCATACCACACCGCCGTGCTCTTAAAGGTATAAGTGAAACACTAGAGCAACATTGCCTAGCTCAAAAGATATAAGTGAAGCACAAAAAGTATTCTAATAAATTCACGATTCAGCATGTCTCCCTCAAAATATGTGTGCAGCAAGGATGATTGTGGCAAACTAAAAAGTAAAACTCACATCATACAAGATGCTCTAAGAAAAACACATATCATGTGGTGAATAAAAATATAGCCTCAAGTAAATTTACCGATGGATTGAAGACGAAAGAGGGGATGCCTTCCGGGGCATCCCCAAGCTTAGGCTCTTTGGTATCCTTGAATATGTCTTGGGTGCCTTGGGAATCCCCAATCTTCGGCTCTTGCCACTCCTTATTCCGTAGTCCATCAAATCTTTACCCAAAACTTGAAAACTTCACAACACATAACTCAACAGAAAACTCATGAGGTCCGTTAGTATAAGAAAAATAAATCACCACTTTAGGTACTGTTGTGAACTCATTATTTATTTATATTTATGTAATACTTACTGTATTCCAACTTCTCCATGGTTCATACCCCCTGATACAACCCATAGATTCATCAAAATAAGCAAACAACACAAAGAAAATATAATCTGTCAAAAACAGAACAGTCTGTAGAAATCTGTTTACTTCGAATACTTATGTGACTCCAAAAATTCTGAAAAATTAGGGAAATCTGGGCAATTTTTAAATCAATATTTTATAAAAAAATTCAGATCAAAAGCACGTTCAAGTGAATTTACAAAATTCCTTGACTGAGAGCAAAAATTTGTGTTTTTCAACAAAATCAACTTGCAAACACCATAGACCATCCCAAAGGTCTTACTTGGCTCAAACACTAATTAAAACAAGATTTTTTTATTACGGAGGTAATAATGTGTGCAACACGCAAAAACAGTAGCAAAAACAAAAGCATAAAAATAAAATTGGGTTGCCTCCCAACAAGCGTTATTGTTTAACGCCCCTAGCTAGGCATAATGCAATAGATCTAGGTATTGTCATCTTTGGTATGCAATCCATGGGTAGCTCAAATAATAGGTTCATAAGATAATCTTATTTTCTTTCTAGGAAAGTGCTCCATGCCTTTCTTTTGTGGAAATTGGAATCTAATATTTCCTTCTTTCATATCAATAATTGCACCAATCGTTCTAAGGAAAGCTCTACCAAGAATAATAGGACATGTAGGATTGCAATCTATATCAAGAACAATGAAATCTACAGGCAAATAATTCTTATTTGCAACAATAAGAACATCATTAATCCTTCCCGCATGTTTCTTGATTATAGAATCCGCTAGATGCAAATTCAAAGAGAAATCATCAAATTCACGGAATCCTAGCACATCACATACAATTTTTGGAATAGTAGAAACGCTAACACCCAAATCACACAAATCATGGCACTCATAATCTTTAATTTTAATCTTAATAGTAGGTTACCACTCATCTTAAAGCTTTCTAGGTATATAAACTTCCAACTCGAGTTTTCTTCAAAAGATTTTATCATAGCATCCACAATATGTTTAGTAAAATCTTTATTTTGATTATAAGCATGTGGAGAATTCAACATGGATTGCAACAAGCAATCACAATCAATCAAAGAGAAGCTATCATAATTAATGTCCTTGAAATCCAAAAGAGTGGGCTCATTGCTATTTAAAGTTTTGACCTCTTCCATCCCACTTTTATCAGTCTTATCATTAAGATCTATAAACTATGAATCATTGGGACGCCTTTAACTAAAGTTGACACATCTCGAGTCTCATCTTTTTCAAGATTTATACTAGAAAACAAAGATTCAATAGGTGTCACATCAGTCACTTTAAGGTCTTCATCAATGCTTAAAGATTCTGGCTTCGCGACCATTTTATTAACTAAGGTGGCTTGTTTAACAGAAATTTGGCCTACTAAATTTTCGAGGAGAGCAAACTTCTTTATTCTTGTATTCAAGCATAAACCTTTGTTCTATAAGCTCGTTCCTAAAGAAACTATCACAGTCAAATTGGAGTGACATGAACCCATTAGCATTATTCTCAATATCTTCCAACTTCTTAAGATACCAATCAAAACTTTTAGGTTGAGCCATGTGAACGAACAAACGAAAAAGACGAGCGGAAGAAGGGCGAAAAAGGGCAAATCTTTTCGTTTTTTTCCCGAAAATCGTTTTAGAAGCGGGGGAGAGGAAAACGAGAGGCAAATGGAAAATAAACTAATTTCAAGAGATGAGTTTGTGATGGGTACTTAGTAGGCTTGATCTTGCTATGTATCCTCCCCGGCAACGGCGCGAGAAATCCTTCTTGCTACCTCTTGAGCTTGCGTTGGTTTTGCCTTCAAGAGGAAAGGGTGATGCAACAAAGTAAATAAGTATTTCCCTGAGTTTGTTGATAACCAAGGTATCAATCCAGTAGGAGGAACAAGCAAGGCCCCAATTGTAGTACCTACACAAATAATCAAATTCTTGCACCCAACGCTAAAAAGGGGTTGTCAATCCCTTCAGAGTTATTTGCAAGGATGAGATCTGATAGAGATAAATATAAAAGATTGCGGAAACAAAAGTAAATAAATTGCACCAAGATATTTTTGGTATTTTTTAATTTATAGATCTGAAAGTATAATACTGAAAATATACCCGGGGGCCATAGGTATCACTAAAGGCTTCTCTCCTAAAGGAAAATAATACGGTGGGTGACCAAATTACTGTCGAGCAATTGATAGAAAAGCGAATAATTATGAAGATATCCAAGGCAATTATTATGCATATAGGCATCATGTGTGAGTCGAGTAGACCAAAACGATTCTACATCTACTACTATTATTCCACACATGGACCGACTCCTGCGTGCATCTAGAGTATTACATTCATGAAGAACGGAGTAACACATTAAGTAAGATGACATGATGTAGAGGGATAAAATCAAGCAATACGATGAAAACCCCATCTCTTTTATCCTTGATGGCAACAATACAATACATGCCTCGCTAGCCCTACTATGTCACTGGGTGAGGACACCGCAAGACTGAACCCAAAACTAAGCACTTCTCCCATTTTAAGAATTACCAATCTAGTTGGCCAAACCAAACCAATAACTCGAAGAGACTTGCTAAGATATGAAGTCATGCATATTTGAATTCAGAATATATTAAAATAGTATTTATAGATAATCTGAACATAAACTCACAATTCATCGGATCTCGACAAACACACCGAAAAGAGTATTACATCGGATAGATTTCCATGAAGATCATGAAGAACATGGTATTGAAGATCAAAGAGAGAGAAGAAGCCATCTAGCTACTAGCTATGGACCCCTAGGTCTATGGTGAACTACTCACACATCATCGGAGGGGCAATGGAGTTGATGTTGATCCCCTCCGTGATCAATTCCCTCTCCGACAGATTACCGGAAAAGGCTCCAAGATGGGATTTCACGGGAACAGAGGCTCCCGGCGGCGGAAAAGTATTTCCGTGGCTCTCTTTTGCAATAGGGGAATATTTGGGAATTTATAGGCCGAAGAATAGGGTTAGGAGGCCTTTAGGAGACCGAGAAGAAAGGGGGCGCGCCCTGCAGGCTTGTGGCCTCCCGGCAGGTGCCCTGCCCCTACTCCAAGTCTTCTGGGTTTCTTCTGGTCCAAGAAAAATCATTCCGGAGATTTTATTCCATTTGGACTCTGTTTAATAATCCTTATCTGCAATACTCAATAACATGGGAAAAACAGAAACTCGCACTAGGCTCTAGATTAATAGGTTAGTCCCAAAAATAATACTCCCTCCGTCCCAAATTAAGTGTCTTAAGCTTAGTACAAATTTATACTAGAGCTAGTATAAAGTTGAGACACTTGTTTTGGGACGGAGGGAGTATAAAACAACATATTAATGCATATAAAACATCCAAAAATGATAATATAATAGCATGGAACAATCAAAAATTATAGATACGTTAGAGATGTATCACATCCCTACACGGGTATGATAACTCGCAATTATATGGGATCGCAACAGTTTTCGAGGGTAGAGTATTCAACCCAAATTTTTAGATTTGACACAGGGAGCCAAAGAATGTTTGCAAGTATTAGCAGTTGAGTTGTCAATTCAACCACACCAGGAGATTAAATATCTGCAGCAATTGGTTCAGTAGCACAGTAATATGATAGTTTTGATAGTAGTGATAACAGTAGTAGTAACAGTAATAGTGATAGTAGTAATTTTGTAGCAGTTGTAACAGTAGAAACAACAGTAGTAAGTTAGCAAGAACAATATATTGGGAATTCGTAGGCATTGGATCGATGGATTCTTTGGATGATATTCATCATGTGACAGTCATAACCTAGGGCGATACAAAAGTAGCTCCAGTTCATCAATGTAATGTAGGCATGTATTCGTAAATAGTCATACATACTTATGGAAAGAACTTGCAAGACATCTTTTGTCCTGCCCTCCCGTGGCAGCGGGGTCTATAAGCAAACTAAGGGATATTAAGGACTCCTTTTAATAGAGAACCAAAACAAAACATTAACACATACTGAATACATGAACTCCTCAAACTATGGTCCTCACCGGAAATTATCCCAAATACTGTCACTCTGGGGCTTACGGACCAGAACAGGTAATACGTGACTATAACTTGCAAGATCGGATCTAGAACATAGATATAATAGTGATAACAGAAATAGTTCAGATGTGAAATCATGGCACCCGGGTCCAAAGTGACAAGCATTAAGCATGGCATAGTCATAGCAACATCAATCTCAGAACATGGTGGATACTAGGGATCAAGCCCTAACAAAACTAACTCGATTACATGATGAATCTCATCCAACTCCTCACCGACCAGCGAGCCTACAAAGTAATTTCTCACTCCCGGTAGGCAGCATCATGGAATTGGCAATGAAGGAGGGTTGGTGATGACGAAGATTGAAGATCCCCCTCTCTGGAGCCCCAAACGGACTCCAGATCTCGCCTCTCGATGAAGAACATGAGGTGGCGGCGGCTCCGTCTTGTGGAACGCGATAATCCTTCCTCCACTATTTTTCTCTGCGAAAATGAATTTATAGCGTCGGAGATAGGGTTATTGGGGCCACCAGGTGGGCATAACCCACTTGGGCACGCATGGAGGGGGGGGGGCGCCCTGGTGGGTTATGCTCACCGAGGACCCACCCTCCGGTGGTTCTTGGCTCCAGTCTTTTTCTTTTCTTGTATAAAAATTCTTCAAAAAGTTTCGTTCCATTACGAGAACTTTAATTCTGCACAAAAAAACACCATGGTAGTTCTGTTCAAAACAACGTCAATCCGGGTTAGTTTCATTCAAATCATCAAATTATAGTCCAAAACAAGAGGAAAAGCATTAGGAAAAGTAGATATGTCAGAGACGTATAAACTCCCCTAAGCTTAAACCTTTGCTTGTCCTCAAGCAATTCAGTTGATAAACTGAAAGTGAAAAAGAAATACTTTTACGAACTCTTTTGCTCTTGTTTACATAAATAAACTTAACTAGCACCGAGGTTTTCAGCAAACATTTTGACTAACCATGTCATCAATAACTCTTAAAAATTATATTGACTCATATCAATGGCCTAAGAAACTAGCGAGCAATAATAAAGCATCTCAAACAACAACACTTTGTCAAAACAATCATGATATAATATGACAATAGTGGTATATCACTAGCCCTTTCTCAGAGCGCAAAACATAAATGCAGAGCACCTCCAAAGTTCATGGAGCGACTAAACATTGTAATTCATGGTTGAAAAGATCCAATCATGATGCATCCAACATTAACTATACACAATGGATGAGGATGACAACAGTGCTCTCAAATCTGGCGCTTATTTGAGAAGGTGATGACTCGACAAAAATTCTCCATTAATTCTCCAAAAACTTTCGTTCCATTCCGAGAACTTTTATTTCTGAAAAAAAACAACGCCATGGTAGTTCTGCTAAAAACAGCGTCAGTCCGGGTTAGTTTCATTGAAATCATGCAAATTATAGTCCAAAACAAGAGGAAAAGCATTAGGAAAAGTAGATACGTTGGAGACGTATAAGGGTACACCACATTTCCCAATACGCTCGATCAACTTCGACCGGACACACTTTCCTGGGTCAAGCTCGACCTCGAGAGATCAACACGTCGTAGCCCTACCTAGGCTCAACACAGAGCCCAACCCGTTGGTCTAAATCCTAAGTGCGTAGCGGTCTTGTGACCATTGCCCTTTGCACTCCTGCACGTTGCATGGGCGGCCGAAATTAGTCCTGACACCTCTTATACAAGATCAATGCTTACGCGGACCACTTGGTTGCACGCTGCTCCAATGCTGATGTCCGATGAGCTTCGGCTGATACAACGACGCTGAGTGCCCATAACTATCCTTGTGTGAAGGTTAGTGCAAACAAGGTCAATCGACCAGCTCAGATCAAATACCCAATCTCATTAATGTTTGGTTAACTACGGTGACGATCAATGATCAACGATATGTGGTCCCATCGCCCCATCTCGAGGATGTGCGGCAAGGGCCAAGAATGCCCAACCATGCCTTGTATCAATCACGCAGGAATCCACCCGCGCCACACATTTCATCATGTTCCAACAGTAAAGTGAAAATAACCGTGTGTGTATAACATCAAAGGAATTCGAGTTATCACCCTCGATGGATTCCAATCGATGTAACGGTCAAGGTGACCAGGGATGAATCGCCCTCGATGGTTCACGCTTGAGGGGTTGCACGAAAGAGTCGTTATTGGAAGTGGTGATGGAGGAACCACCCTCTGTAATCCACCTTAGGTTAACTACACTACAAAGCTAACATCAGGAGTACATAACGAGGGTTCACCCTTGGTACTCAATAGTAGCTCTACAGAGTCGTAAAACTGAGGGGTGTGAGGTGATGTGGCGGGTCATGGGTTGTCGATCAGTTGATCGAGTCTTCGGGTCTCCGAGTCTTCGATGATGAAGCATGGGAAATTGGGACTAAGGGGGTCAGTGGGGATCACTAATCCACCTATACTAAGCTTGATATGTAGTAGGGTAAAATAGAAGTTTAAAAAAAACAGGCAATGCATTAGAATAGGAGCTATCTTCAACAGTAGCGAAATCTAATGCAAGCAGGAGGGAGAAAGAATGGGTGATTAGGGATGATCAAGGTGGGTTTGCTTGCCTTGTTGCTCTGCTGCAAAAGGCTGGTAGTTAGGGGGTAGTCGTACCCAGCAGCAGCGTCAGTTTCAGCATCTACCGGAGAGAAGAGGGGGAAGAAAGAATAAATAAAATCAAGCAGGTGCATCACGATGCATGACATGGCAATATGCAGTGATAGGGATGAGCTAACGCAGTACTACACGTCATGGACAGAGTGGGAAAATATCTGACGATATTTCCCGGGTCTCTAGATACTAGGAGACACGTGAATCACACATGAAATTTCCATGTTCATCGTGCTAGGAGCGTGTGACACATGAACGGACAACGTATTTGGATTAATGGGATTTTTGACCAACTTTCATCTATAAATTATTTTCATCTCACTTATAGATTATTTTATATTAATTTGCAAATTTTTAATATTTTTTGAAATTAATATTGTTATTTTAATTCATGAATTACTTTATTGCATCACCATGACATCACGGTGATGTGGGCAGTCAACCGATATGTGTGAGGTCAAACCTCATAGCAGGGCCCCACGTGTCGTAGACGGTGGGCTTTAATAGGTGTTTTATTTTAATCTAACCAACTAATTATTTACCATGACCCACATGTCAGTGACCTATTAACTCAAATTAATTAATTTAACTTAATTAAACAAATTAATTAGGGCTAATGGCCCTCAACCCACCTCTCACTGGCCTACGGGGGAATGGCCCCACATGGTAGTGACTAGGACGCCTAGTGAGCAGTTAACCGGGGGTCAACCGAGTCAAGTAGGGCCCTAGGGTCCACTGCCCAGCATCACACAGGGTGGCCCCGTCCTAGCCACGTTGGCAATGGCCGGTGGCTCGGCGTTGGTGACCAACAAATGCGGCGGAGGGCTCGGGCAGCGGCAGAAATTGGCTACGGGCTTCCGTTTACGCGTGGCCGGGCGTGCTCGAAAGCCACGCACGCTCGCATCCATCTCGACCAGCGGGAGAAGCTCGGGTGGAGGCTAACGTTGCCAGCGTCGAGCTTTGCTGCGGTGATGGGCAAGGACGGGGAGAACGCTATGGGGAAAGGGGAGGAGCGCGTAGGGACTCGTTCAAGAGAGGGAAGCGAGCCGCGTCCATTTCGACTAGCGGGAGATACCAAGGGGGGACAGAGCTCGTCGGAATCAAGCTCGCGGCGGCGTCCGGAGCTCCGGCTTGAGGGGATCGAGCACATGGGGCTCACGGAAGGCTCTACGTGAGTGCGTTCAACCCCTTCGAGCTCCACGAGCTCGAGAGGGGGGCTCTCTTGCGGGCTGCGGCCATGGTGGCGACGACAGCGAGCTCGTCGGTGGCAGTGTGGTCAGGCGATGGCGGAAATCTTACTAGGAGGGCACGCGTGAGCTAAAAGAGTGGGAGGAAGGAGCGGGAGCTCACCGAGGCCCTATAGAGTTGCAAAGTGTGCTCAGGGGAGGCTCGGGGTGGCCGGATCGATGGCGAGGGGTTGCGGTGATCCGACGAAGAAGACAGCAGCATGGAGGCGTTCCGGTGGTTGCGAGCTCGTGCTCAAGGTCGGGGTCGACAAGGCGGTCGATGGCGGAGCTCCTCGCGCGGTTCTAGACGGCGGGGACGTCGGAGATCACGTGCGCGACAACATCCATGGCGACGGCGGCGCGGGTCCAAGTGAGGAGAGGAAGTGGCGAGCGAGGGGGGAACTGGTCGTGCTAGGGTTGAAAGTGGGAGGCCGCAATGGTCCCTGTAGGTGCGGCGGTGCTGGCGGATAGCCGCCACGGCGTCGGGCGCGGCCGATGGCGCGCATTGGCCATGACCACGTCGCCCCGATGAACACAGGTAGGGGAGAGGGGCCAGGTGGGCTGGGCCTCTCGCTCTGCGAGCCAATCTGGACTAAGGCCCAACCTGGCGTGGCTTTTCCCTTTTTTATTTTTCTTTTATTTTCCGTGTTATTTTTAGTTTATTTATTTCTATTTTGTAATAGTTTTAATACCATTTGATTTTTCTAAATTATGACACTTGGCCCAATATTTATTTCGCAATATTTGGTACTGCCACAAAAAGTTTGGACGGCTTTTAGAATTTATTTAAACCAAAAGGGCATTTTATAATTTATTTGGTGTGTGTTATAATTATTTTGAGGCACCAAAATACTTGATAAAATGTTGGTTCATATTTACAATTTCTAGGTGAATATTTGCAATCCAACCATGATTTTAGTTTTTAGGTTTAACAAAAAATTCAATCCACATTTTAGAAGGAGTTTCAATTTCAAAAGTAATTTGAAATGAGATATGATTCAAAGATTCATCAAGTACTATTTAACAGAAGAATTAGCTTAATCTTGGCCAACACTGTAGCTTAATTACAATGATCATTGTAGCTTAATCCAAGGGTGTCACAACTCTCCCCTACCAAAAGAAATTGTCCCAATGAGAATTAAGAGGTAGAAGGAAAGAGCTCGGGGTATTCATCACGAAGATGATCATCGCGTTCCGAGCTGGCTTCTTCTTCAAAATGATTTGATAACTGCACTTTGAACAACTTGATAACCTTTTGACGAGTCTGACATTCAGTTTGATCGAGAATGCAGACCCGGTGCTCTTTATAAGAAAGGTCTTGTTGCAACTCAAGCATATCATGATCCACTACTCGGATAGGATCCTTGAAGCAGCGGTGCAGCTGTGACAGATGGAAGACATCGTGCACCCGAGAAAGGTTCGATGGTAGGTCCAATTGATATGCCACCTTTCCACGCCTTTCGAGAATAGGGAATTTACCAATATAGTGAGGAGCTAGCTTGCCCTTGATCCCAAAGCGTTGTGCACCCCTCATTGGTGTGACACAGAGATAAGCTTTTTCGCTAGGTTGATAGACCATATCTTGGTGATGACGATTATACTGACTCTTCTAACGAGACTGAGAATCCTACATATTGTCATGAATAACACACACTTAATCTTCGGCATGTTGGATAATATCCGGACCGAAGAGTGGTCGTTCCCCAGTTTCTGACGAATTCAGAGCAGGTTGACACTTTAATTCATAGAACACTTCAAAGGGGCCATCTTGAGACTAGCTTGATAGCTATTTTTGTAGGAGAACTTGGCATACGGGAGAGATTCCTCCAATTTCTTGCTGAAAGAAATGACACAGGCTAGAAGCATGTCTTTGAGAATCTGGTTGACTCATTCAACTTGTCCCTAGGATTGAGGACGAAAGGCGGTGCTAGAGGATAGATGAGTTCCCATAGCCTTGTGGAAACTTTCCTAGAATCTTGAAGTTAATAAGCTACCACGGTCTGAGATAATCACCAACAGAATACCATGGAGTGAAACAATTCTAGACAAATATAGTTCTGCCAGCTGACTAGCAGTGATGGTTTCCTTGACGGACAAAAAATGTGCAACTTTGGAAAGTCGGTCAATGACGGCCAGAATAGCATCATTACCTTTCTGTGATCTGGGAAAACTAGTGACTAAGTTCATTTTGACATGGTGCCATTTACATTTAGGAATAGAAATAGGTTTTAGAGTTCCAACACGCCTTTGATGTTCTGCTTTGATTCGATGGAAAATTTTACATTCAGCAGCATAGCGTGCAATGTCTTGCTTCATGTTTGATCAACATAATCATTGACAGATGTCTTGGTACATCTTGGTTTTACTCAGATGAATAGGCACAGGTGTATCATGAGATTCTTTCGTCACCCTGTGAGACATATTCTGGTTTTCCCTCTGACTTGGAACGAATAAACGACCCTTGAAGTACAAGGTGCCATCATCAGCAATAGTGAAGTACGAGGGTTTACCTTCTGCAAGATAGCCTTTAATATTTTCGACTTCACCGTCAAAGTGCTGAATAGTTTTGATGTCACCCACTGATACATCTCCAACGTATCTATAATTTTTGATTGTTCTGTGTTGTTATATTCTCATTCTTGGATATTTTACAATCATTTATAGAAACTTTATATCATTTTATGGGATTAACCTATTGATATAGTGCCTAGTCGGAGTTGCTGTTTTTTACTTGTTTTTTTCCTTCGCGGAAAATCAATATCAGATGAAGACCAAATGCCACGAAACTGTTTGGAGATTTTTTTTGGACCATAAGGAAACGTGAGAACGAAGGATGCTCACCATGGGAGGTCCAGGTGGCCCACTAGGCACCAGAGGGGGGGCCCTGGTGGGTAGTGGTAGCCTCGGGCATCTCCTCCACCGCCTCTTGACTCCATAAATACCCAGATATTCTCAAAACCCTAGAGGAGTCGACCAAAAATTGTTTCAGCCGCCACAAGTTCGAGAAGCCACGAGATCGAATCTAGATCCCTTCCCGCCACCCTGCTAGAGGGGAACATGATCGTGGAGGGGTTTGATACGTCTCCATCGTATCTACTTTTCCAAACTCTTTTGCCCTTGTTTTGGACTCTAATTTGCATGATTTGAATGGAACTAACCTGCACTGACGCTGTTTTTAGCAGAATTGCCTTGGTGTTGTTTTTGTGCAGAAATGAAAGTTCTCAGAACGTCCTGAAAATTTACGGAGAATATTTTTGGAAAATATGAAAAATACCCGCGCAAAGATCCACCGGAGGGGATGGGCCAGTGGGCCACAAGACGTGTAGCTGCCACCCCCTGGTGGCGGCTAGCAAGCTTGTGGGGCCCACGTGGCTCTGCCGCCCCCAATCTCAGCTCTATAAGTTCACTTTCGTCCCAGAAAAAAATAAAAAGAGAAGATTTTGTCGCGTTTTTGATACGGAGGTGCCGCCACATCATGTTCTTCATCTGGAAGGCAGATCTGGAGTCCGTTTTGGGCTCCGGAGAGGGGAAATCGTCGCCATCGTCATCATCAACCTTCTTCCCTCTCTAATTCCATGAAGCTCTTCATCGTTCGTGAGTAATCTATTCGTAGGCTCGCTGGGCGGTGATGAGTAGGATGAGATCTATCATGTAATCGAGTTAGTTTTGACGGGGATTGATCCCTAGTATCCACTATGTTGTGAGATTGATGTTGCTACTACTTTGCCATGCTTAATGCTTGTCACTAGGGCCCGAGTGCCATGATTTCAGATCTGAAATTATTATGTTGTCACCAATATATGTGTGTTTTAGATCCGATCTTGCACGTTGTTGTTACCTACTATGTGTTATGATCCGGCAACCCCGGAGTGACAATAACCGGAACCACTCCCGGTGATGATCATAGTTTGAGGAGTTCATGTGTTCACCAAATGCTAATGCGTTGGTCCGGTTCTTTATTAAAAGGAGAACCTTAATATCCTGTAGTTTCCTTTTGGACCCCGCTGCCACGGGAGGGATGGAAAATAGATGTCATGCAAGTTCTTTTCCCTAAGCACGTATGACGACACACGGAATGCATGCCTACATCACATTGATGAACGTGAGCTAGCCACATATCTCTCCGTGTTATAACTGTTGCATGATGAATATCATCCAAACAAATCACCGACCCATTGCCTACGAGTTTGTCCTACTGCTGCTGTTACTTGTTTTGCTCTGCTACTGTTACCACTGTTGCTGCTGCTGTTACTTGCTACTGCTGTTACTTGCTACTATTGCTACTTGCTACTGTTGTCACTACTGCTTCTACTTTGCTGTTGATACTTTGCTTGCAGATACTAACCTTTCAGGTGTGGTTGAATCTGACACATTCAGCTGCTAATACTTGAGAGTATCCTCTCACCTCCAATCGGCGAATCAACAAATTGGGTTGAATACTCTACCCTCGAAAACTGCCTCGATACCATACGCTGGTGGGTTATTGCAAGACAATTTCTAATTGTTGAGCAATCGAGAACATCATTCGTCTAGCTATTGCTAGAGAGTGCTAGTCAGCATTTTTCTGGCGCCTTTGCCGGGGAGGTATTGCTATATTCTCTGAGTTACTTGGGATTTATATCTGCTGATCACTATGAAGAATCTGAAGGATCCAAAAACCAAAGTCTTGCCCTCAACTACGAGGGGAGGTAAGGAACTGCCATCTAGCTCTGCACTTGATTCACCTTCAGTTATGAGTAAATTTGCGACATCACCTCCTGCTAGAAATATTGATATGTCGCATCTGCTTGATGATGCTTATGATACTGCTAGAGATGCTATGCCTGATACTCCTATGCCTGATGATGCTAGAGATGCTATGCCTGATACTGCTTTGCCTGATACTGCTAGTAATGCTATGCCTGATACTTCTTTGCCTGATGATGCTAGAGATGCTATTTTGCCTGATGATTCTATGCTTGATACTGTTAGAGATACTACTTTGGCTGATGTTCCACTAGGGGTGTTCCTTGATGCTCACATTGCTAGAGTTACTGCCAAAGCTCGTGATGCTTCTGAAACTGCCGATACTATTGAGATAGAACCTGCTTTTGCTCCTGCTAGATCTAGCTCTCCTAGATATGAATTGCCTGATATACCTGAGGGTTATGTTATGGAGGGAGAGATAGCTGAGGATTTTCTTGCGTGTAAGGATGCCTATGACGCTGAGAAATTACTTCTCAAGTCGAAGGAAAAATCTCTGAAAGCTAGGATGAAATACGACCGAAGTTTGCCACTTCACCTATCTTTATCACCGATAAGGATTATGAATTCTCTGTCGACCCTCAGATAATCTCTCTAGTCGAATCTGATCCTTTCCACGGTTATGAGTCTGAGACGGTTGTAGCCCATCTTACCAAACTACATGACATAGCCACCCTTTTCACTAGTGAGGAGAAGATCCGCCACTACTATATCCTTAAGCTGTTTCCTTTCTCTCTACAGGATGACGCTAAAGCATGGTTCACCTCTCTTGCTCCTGGATGTGTGAGTAGTCCCCAGGATATGGTCTATTACTTCTGTGAGAAATATTTTCCTGCCCATAAGAAGCAAGCTGCATAGCATGAAATATACAACTTTGCTCAACTCCTAGAAGAATGCTCATCCAGCTACAGAATGCTTTGCGTGATCACCCTCTTAAGAAGAACGAGATACTTGATATCTTCTATAACGGACTTACCGATGCCTCTAGAGACCACCTAGATAGTTGTGCCGGTTGTGTTTTTAGGGAACAAACTATAGAACAAGCCGAGACCCTACTGAATAACATCTTGATCAACGATAATGCCTGGACTATTCCCGAGCCACCTCCTAAACCAACTCCTAAGAAAAGAGGTATTCTATTCCTCAGTCCCGAAGATATGAAAGAAGCCAAGAAATCTATGCAAGAGAAAGGCATTAGATCTGAAGATGTCAAAAATCTACCACCTATCGAAGAGACCCATGGTCTCGGTAGCCCGATACAAGTAGTAGAAGTGAATTCTCTGCGTAGGTTTGATGAGAGTGATATTCCTTTTGACAAACCTGCTAGCCTATGCTTTGATGAATTTGACAACTTTGTTGCCACACAACAGAGTTTCAATGATTATGTTAGCAGACATTTGGAACAAAGTACTCGTATGCCTAGCCATTTAAGTGCTTGTGTAGACAGAAATGTCGATGATCTAAAGCTTGTGAGTAAACATGCCTCTATGATTACTACTTAGGTAGAACAAGTACTTCAAGCTCAGAATGACTTGCTCAATGAATTAAATGACAACTCTGTCACAGTCATTACTAGAGGAGGCAAAATGACTCAGGAACCTTTGTATCCTGAAGGTCATCCTAAGAGAATTGATTAAGATTCTCAAGGAATTAATGCTGATACACCCAGTCATCCTAAGGAGAAGAAGAAGGATGATAGAAACCTACAAGCCAGTTCACCAAATACTGTCACACCTGAAGAACCTAATGATATTTCTACGTCTGATGCAGAAACACAATCTGGTGATGAACATGAACCTGGTGACAATATGGACAGTGATGTTCATAATAATGATCAACCTAGCAATGATGAGGATGTGGAGATTGAACCTACGCTTAATCCTGATAACCCACAACCTAAGAGATTCGATAAGAATGACTTCATTGCTAGGAAGCATGGTAAAGAAAGGGAGCCTTGGGTTCAGAGATCTATGTCGTTTCCTCCTAACCCATCCAAGAAAAAGGATGATGAGGATTTTGAGCGCTTCGTTGAGATGATAAGACCCATCTTTCTGTAGATGCGGTCAACTGATATGCTCAAAATGTCTCCATATGCCAAGTACATGAAATATATCATGACTAATAAACGGAAGATACCAGATCTTGAGATCTCCACCATGCTTATCAATTACACTTTCAAAGGTCGAACTCCTAAGAAACTTGGTGATCCCGGAGTGCCCACTATACCTTACTCCATTAAAGGAAACTACGTAAGAACTACCTTATGTGACCTTCCAGCCGGTGTTAGTGTTATGCCGCTCTCTCTTTATCGTAGACTTGAATTGGATAAGTTGACACCCACTAAAATTTCTCTGCAAATGGCCGACAAATCAACTGCTTTCCCTATCGGCATTTGCGAGGATGTGCCTGTTGTGGTTTCTAACACCACTATCTTAACAGACTTTGTTATCTTGGATATTCCCGAGTATGATGCCATGGATGTCATCCTTGGAAGACCCTTTTTATACACAGCAGGGGCTGTTATAGATTGCAACAAAGGCAATGTCACTTTCCATGTCAATGGTAATGAGCACACAGTGCACTTTCCGAAGAAACGATATCAAGTACATTGCATCAATGCTATCGAAAAGACTTCATCGATTCTTATTGGGAGCTTTGAATGCCCTATTCCTCGTGTCAAGATGAAGTATGATTTTCTTGTTGGGGAGATACATATCCCCATTGAGGTGACTTAGTGGCTATTCGAAAATTCTCCGTTCTCTCTTGCGATTCGAGAAGGTTTTGTCATGAGGACTTGATCAACCCCATTGACGGATTTCTTTCGATGACCATGAAACAGATGAATCAAGGAGTCACGGACCTCTGTTCCAAGCATTCATTTTCTGTTGCTTAGAAGAAAAATGATAGATTTAGTTTAGTTTTTCCTGTTTTCTGTTTTAGCATCCCGGACAAAAATACCCCGAAAATAAAAGTTCTCCGATGGTCCTGAAAATTTAGTATGATTTTTTCTGGAATATTTCAAAAATACTGGGCCTCAGAGCTGGCCTGGGGGCCAGACCAGTGGGCCACAAGCCCTGCAGCCATTGCCCCCGTAGTGGCGGCTAGCAAGCTTGTGGGGCCCACAGGGACCCCCTCCACTCATTCCAGCTCCCATCCTCTTCTGCCACCTCCAGAAAAAATTGTTTCGCAGCTCAAACCCGTGTTCTTGCTCATTTGGGTGTGATTTTCGATCTCCTTGCTCAAAGCACCATTCTCCGAAACGTTTTGGGGAAATTACTCCTTGGTAAGTGACTCCTCCATTGGTCCAATTAGTTTTTGCTCTAGTGCTTTACCTTCGCGTATTCTTGCTACCTTGGTGACCCTGTTCTTGAGCTAGAAATGTTGATTTAGCTGGTCCCAAGTAGTTTTAGCGCGTGATACGGTCTCTAGGAACTAGTAGGAGTAGTTGCTACAAGGTGTGGTTGGTCTTCATTCACTTTTCTCTTGAACTTCAAAAATTTCAGCAAAAGGAAATTATGTTCAGGAGGAAGTTTCATGGTGGTTCCTCAAGTAAGAAGGGTCCCCATCTTTCTTTTCGGGAGCCCGAACATTACCAACTAAGGGACGCACCGGTACAACCATGTGAATGGCCTTCCGATGAGTTCATGATCGAAGCAGGCTTCAAGGATGAGTTTGATACACTTTTCCACAATGTCGGGTTAGCAGAATTCCTCTCAGATAAATGTGAACAGTATGCTATGCTCACTGCCTCTTTCGTGCGTAGATTTAAATTTTCAGTTGGCTGTGACTCATCCATACTGTTTGATCTGTATGATAAATCCTACGCCATGGATTTGGAGGATTTCAATAGGATTCGCAAGATACCCGATGGGGGTAGTGTTAATGATCCTTCTAAGTCTTCAGTCAGAGACTTTGTCTCCAGTATAACTATTGGAGAAACCAGAGATATCATGCAAGCTACCGTACGAAGCATTCACTTCCCTGCCTTGCACTACTTTGCCCTCTTCATATGTAGGTGCATTAACGGCAAGGGTGCACATTGTCACCTATGCGCTTCCGACCTTAGTATCCTTAAGAGCGTAGTAACAGGTGACATGAGCTTCAATATGGGAGCTGTAATAGCAAGGAGGCTGAATAATAATGCATTGAGGGGGATTTCTTTGGTGGAATTTATGCTACATGCTTAGCAAATTTTCTTGGGGTATCCATCCGTTAAGAAGACCCTCCTCTCCGTGCAGCCTACCTTGATCGTGTCGCTCTAACACGCTACCAGTTCCTTGAGAGGGATCATGGATCCCTCCTATACCATTTGATATTTAACCGGCAACGTGTTTTCCATATTATCCTTCCAGCTCCTGCTTTCTTTGACTTTCAGGTAAAACGAAGATACTACATAACCACAGGAGAGGCGGAGGAGTATGAGAGGGAGGCGACGGCTGCTCAACTTCGTGAGGCAGCTATTCAGGCAGTGGCCGCAGCACTCCCATATAACACCCATTATGATTTTGGGTTTCGCCAGAACCCACCATGGGAGTAGACCAAGCTAGGCCAAAAGCCTAAGCTTGGGGGAGTACGTGTTCTCACCGACCTTACATTCATGCTTATGCTTTCACTTTGTTAGCCGGTGATTACACTTTGCCACTGTATTATCCATGCTAGTTAGTTTTCTTGTTTTCTTGCTTTGTGTCCTTTTGAGAAAGCCCAAAAGATTTTTCTTTCTTCTTTTCCTTGTTGGGAGTTTCCCGTGTAAATAGTTTTGTTTTTCTTTGGGTCAAGGTAGAAGATATTGGTTACAATGTTTAGTGGTTCTTGCATGCTTACCTGTTTAGCTTTCAAAGAGCCATATTACTTTGTCTTCTCCTTTGTGTTTGCCTGCAGATTCAGCTTAGTCCAATGCACGAGCACTCTTATTATTGTTCACATCGTTCGATCGTGCAAATGAAAGGCAATAATGATGATATATGATGAAGTGACTGAGACTGAAAAGCTAGTATGAACTCTATCTATTTTGTTTTTGTAAATATGACTAGCTTGTCGACCCAGATTCAGCTTTGTTGTGAGAGAACCGTGTTTGCAATAACAACTTAGAGATCATAGTTTCTGATGCCATGCTTAACAAGCAGAGAGTTTATAATGGTTTGTCTTGAATGCCAACATAGATTTTGAGATGACTATGATGTAGTATGATAGGATGGTATTCTCCTTTGAATGATTCAACTGGCTTGACTTGGTGCATGTTCATGCATGTAGTTGAAACAAAATCAACATAGCCTATATGATGTTCGTGTTCATGGTGATTTATATCTTGTTCAAGCTTGCATTCAATGTTAGTCAAACTCATTGCATCTTGATAACTGTTGTCGCTCTCTAGTTGGTCGCTTCCCAGTCTTTTGCTAGCCTTCACTTGTACTAAGCGGAATACTGCTTGTGCATCCACTTCCATAAACCCAAAAGTTTTTCCATGAGAGTCCACCATACCTACCTATTTGCGGTATCTACCTGCCGTTCCAAGTAAATTTGCATGTGCCACTCTCTAAACCTTCAAGAAATAATCTGTTTTGCATGCCCGAACCGCTCATGTGGTGACAGAGGGCTATTGATATCTTCCATGTTAGGCGTGTTATCCTCGACATGTGTTTATTCAATGTCATTCACGAGAAAGGGGCCGGTAATTGGAATGCCCAGTTCCACGCTTAAATCAAAAACGTAACTGTAAAACAAGACTCCCCCTGGATTGATGTTAGTATGGATGGTACCCGAGGATTCGGCTAGCCGTGGAGTGTGATTGATTGGTGGTGGGGGAGTTAAAACTTTACTTTTCTGTTTGGGAACCGCCTATAGCATGAGTAGCATGGAAGATATTGAGAACTCTTGGTCATTGCATTGACAATGAAAGCATGCCACCCAAAATAATTATCTCTGTTTACAAAGCTTGAGCTCTGTCACCTCTGCAAATCAATGCTTCCCTCTGCGAAGGGCATGTCTATTTATTTTCCTGTTGAGTCATCCTCTTCTTTTATGAGCACCAATTAGAGAGCACCTCTGTCATTTTTATGCTTTGCTTTTGATTGATATTGAGTATGACTATGACTGGGTCTTCATTGCTATGAATTACAATGTTTAGTCAGCCCTTGATCTTTGAAAGTGCTCTGCATTTATGTTTTGCGGTCTCAGAAAGAGCTAGCGAGATACCACCTATTCATATTGCTTCATGCTTGTTTTGACTGAAGTGTTGGTATTTGAAACTCATTATTATTTGCTCGTTAGCTGATTATGTCATTGATATTAGTTTACCGTGAGACCTTTGAGTCACTTGCTTATGTGGTTAACTTGTGATCTTGCTGAAATTCTGGTTATGAGTTAGACATAGTTGCCACAACAAGATCAAACAGAGTTTGTCAAAGTTTTTCTTTCTCTCTCAGTTTGTCAACTGAGTTGCTTGAGGACACGCAAGGTTTTAAGCTTGGGGGAGTTTATACGTCTCCATCGTATCTACTTTTCCAAACTCTTTTGCCCTTGTTTTGGACTCTAATTTGCATGATTTGAATGGAACTAACCTGGACTGACGCTGTTTTCAACAGAATTGCCTTGGTGTTGTTTTTGTGCAGAAATGAAAGTTCTCAGAACGTCCTGAAAATTTACGGAGAATATTTCTGGAAAATATGAAAAATACCTGCGCAAAGATCCACCGGAGGGGATGGGCGAGTGGGCCACAACCCCTGTAGCCGCCACCCCCCTGGTGGCGGCTAGCAAGCTTGTGGGGCCCACGTGGCTCTACCGCCCCCAATCTCAGCTCTATAAATTCACTTTCGTCCCAGAAAAAATAAAAAGAGAAGATTTCGTCGCGTTTGCGATACGGAGGCGTCGCACATCCTGTTCTTCATGTGGAGGGCAGATCTGGAGTCCGTTTTGGGCTCCGGAGAGGGGAAATCGTCGCCATCGTCATCATCAACCTTCTTCCCTCTCCAATTCCATGAAGCTCTTCATCGCTCGTGAGTAATCTATTCGTAGGCTCGCTAGACGGTGATGAGTAGGATGAGATCTATCATGTAATCGAGTTAGTTTTGACGGGGATAGATCCCTAGTATCCACTATGTTCTGAGATTGATGTTGCTACTACTTTGCCATGCTTAATGCTTGTCACTAGGGCCCGAGTGCCATGATTTCAGATCTGAAATTATTATGTTGTCACCAATATATGTGTGTTTTAGATCCGATCTTGCAAGTTGTAGTTACCTCCTATGTGTTATGATCCGGCAACCCCGGAGTGACAATAACCGGAGCCACTCCCGGCGATGATCATAGTTTGAGGAGTTCATGTGTTTACCAAGTGCGAATGCCTTGGTCCGGTTCTTTATTAAAAGGAGAACCTTAATATCCCGTAGTTTCCTGTTGGACCCCGCTGCCACGGGAGGGATGGACAATAGATGTCATGCAAGTTCTTTTTCCTAAGCACGTATGACGACACACGGAATGCATGCCTACATCACATTGACGAACGGGAGATAGCCACATATCTCTCCGTGTTTTAACTGTTGCATGATGAATATCATCCAAACAAATCACCGACCCATTGCCTACGAGTTTGTCCTACTGTTGCTGTTACTTGTTTTGCTCTGCTGCTGTTACCACTATTGCTAATGCTGTTACTTGCTACTGCTGTTACTTGCTACTGTTGCTACTGTTGTTACTTGCTACTGTTGCTACTGTTGCTACTGCTGTCACTACTGCTGCTACTCTGTTGTTGATACTTTGCTTGTAGACACTAATCTTTCAGGTGTGGTTGAATCTGACACACTCTGCTGCTAATACTTGAGAGTATCCTCTCACCTCCAATCGGCGAATCAACAAATTGGGTTGAATACTCTACCCTCGAAAACTGCCTCGATCCCACGCGCTGGCGGGTTATTGCAAGACAATTTCTAATTGTTGAGCAATCGAGAACAACATTCGTCTAGCTATTGCCAGAGAGTGCTAGTCAAGGTTCATCATCCTCATTGGTGCTCCTCCAATGATGCGTGAGTAATTCATATCATACCTATGGGGCCATAGGCAGTAGCTAGATGGATTTCTCTCTCGTTTTTGTTCTCAATACAATGATCTCCTGGAGATCTATTTGACGTAACTCTTTCATTTGCAGTTTTTTGTTGGGATCCGACGAACTATGAGTTTATGATTAGGTCTATGAAATTATATCCGTAATTGATTATTATAGCCTGCTGCGGCAACAAAAGTCCTTCCCTGGCGCTTAGGAATTCTTCTTGTTACTACTCTGGTTTGCGTCGGTTTTTCCCTTGAAGAGGAAAGGGTGATGCAGCACAGGAGTAGTAAGTATTTCCCTTAGTTTGAGAACCAAGGTATCGATCCAGAAGGAGGGCCTCGTTAAGTCCAAAGTACCTGCGCAAACACAAACAAGCTTGCACCCAATGCTTCAGAGGGGTTGTCAATCCCTTCAAGATTGTTTGCAAAGTGAGACCTGAAGGCGGAAAGAGCAACAAAACAAAAAGTGTAAGGCTGAAAATATGGTGTGGAGTAGACCTTGGGGGCCATAGTGTTCACTAGAGGCTTCTCTCAAAATAGCAAGTATTACGGTGGGTGAACAAATTACTGCCGAGCAATTGATGGAACCGCGCAAAGTCGTGACGATATCTAAGACAATGATCATACATATAGGCATCACGTCCGAGACAAGTAGACCGATACTTTCTGCATCTACTACTATTACTCCACACATCGACTGCTATCCAGCATGCATCTAGTGTATTGAGTTCATCACGAACAGAGTAATGCTTTAAGGAAGATGACATGATGTAGTGGGATAATCTCAAACCAATGATGAAAACCCCATCTTTCTACCCTTGATGGCAACAACACGATTCGTGCCTCGCTACCCCTTCTGTCATTGCGTGAGGTCACCGCACGGTATGAACCCAAAACCAATCACTTCTCCCATTGCAAGAATCATAGATCTAGTTGGCCAGACAAAACCCACAACTCGAGTGAATTACAAAGATATGAAATCATACATAAGAGAGATCAGAAGAAGCTCAAATAAGATTCATAGATAATCTGATCATAAATCCTCAATTCATCGGATCTCGACAAACACACAACAAAAGAAGATTACATCGGATAGATCACCATGAAGATCATGGAGAACTTTGTATTGAAGATCCAAGAGAGAGAAGAAGCCATCTAGTTACTAGTTATGGACCCGTAGGTCTATGGTGAACTACTCATGCATCATCGGAGAGGTCATGGTGTTAATGAAGAAGCCCTCCGTGTCCGAATCCCCCCAGATGGGATCTTGCGGAGACAGAAGCTTGCTGCGGCGGAAAAGTACTTCCGAAGATCTCTTGATTTTTTTGGGAATTTTTGGGAATATATAGGCGCAACCCCTAGGTCAGGGGACGCTCAGGGGGCCCACAAGGCTGGATGGCGTGGCCTCCCCCTGGCCGCGGGGTGGGGGCTTCTGGGGCCCCTGGGGCTCCCGTGCCTTGGCTCCCAAGCTCCTCGATCTTCTTCCATTCCAGAAAAAATCATTTCGGGGATTTTCTTCCGTTTGGACTCCGTTTCAAAATCTCCTGTGAAAGGGGTCAAAAACATGGAAAAAATAGGAACTGACACTTGGCACTGAGTAACAAGTTAGTTCCAAAAAATAAATAAAAGGCATGCAAAACATCCAAAGTTTGACAAGATAATAGCATGAAACCATCAAAAATTATAGATACGTTGGAGACGTATCATAGCCTTGTATATCTTCTCCGGTATTTGTGTTTTGTTTGGCCAACTTGATCTTTTTACCTTGCAATGGGAAGAGGAACTTTGTGATGGGTTTGATCTTGCGGTGCTCAATATCGATAACAGGAGGAGACATGACACGCATGTATCGTTGCTATTAAGAATAAAACGATGGGGGTCTGTTCCTACATGAATAGATTTTGTCTACATGATTTCATCGTTCTTAAAGCAGTACCCCGTTTCCCCATGAACTTAATATACTAGATGCATGCTCGATAGTGGTCGAAATGTGGAGTAATAGTAGTAGATGCACGCATTAGTCGGTCTACTTGTCTTGGATGTGATGCCTATATACATGATCATTGTCTTGGATATCGTCATAATTAATCGCTCTTCTATCAATTGCCCAACAGTAATTTGTTTACCCACCGTATGCTATTTTCTCGAGAGAAGCCACCACTGAAATCTATCGCCCCCACGTCTATTTCTCATCATCTATTTGCAAGATCGATTTTGCTATTCGCGTTTCCAATTTATTTTCTCTTTTTTCACATCTATATTATCGAAAACCCAAAAATACCCTGCTGCGTTTTATTTGACATTAATTTATTTGCATCTATCGGTCTATCTATTTACCGTTTTATCTTACCCACGAGGGATTGACAACCCCTACACGCGTTGGGTTGCGAGGATTTGTTGTTTGTGTGCTTGTATTGCTTACATAGTCCTGTGGATCTTCCTACTGGTTCTATACCTTGGTTCCAAACTAAGGGAATTCTTCTCATCGCTGTGCTACATCACCCTTTACAGTTGGTGGTAAAAACCAATGCATCAGTAACAACAAGCAAGCTTTCTCGCACTATTGCCGAGGAGGATCAAGTCAAGATCTATGAGGTTCCCACACATAAACTCTCATTTCCTTGGATTTATATTATTTGCCATTTGCCTCTCGTTTTCCTCCCCCCACTTCACAAAAATATTTCCCTTTTTATTTGCCTCGTTTCCATTTGCCGTTTTCTTGCTAGATCTCTTGCTTGCCTTGTCATTATGTCTTGCATTACTACCCCTCCATACTCACCGGATTTTGAAGTTTTGTACTTCAAATAGAGACAAGGAAAAAATTTGAAATATGTTTGGTATAGGTTGATGGAATCTTATCGTGTTTGCAATTTAAAAGGGGATGAAAAGATTTTGCTCCCCAATTTTTACATAGGATTAACCATGCATCACAGGCAACTTCTAGATTTTGGTGCTAAAGGAATTTTTGTTCACATTGATGCTAGTGCTGCGTATGAAATAATAGAGGGAATATTGGGTATTCCACCACCATAAAAGGGATTTATATTTACGAAAGAAGGGGTTCAAATATTAGTCAAATTGAGTGATCTACATAATTTTTTCTTCAATTGCAAAAATCTTATGAACCTCTTAAGCATATCCGTAGAAACCTCATTCACATGAATACTTCGATTACCTTGTGTAATAAGCGGTTGGATATTTTGGATCTTAAGGTGGTCTATTTTTCTCAGAATATTCAGAAACGAAAAGAGCCACCCGCGTTTGAGAAAGTTCTTACAAAGATAGCAAAAACTAAAGATGACAATACTTGAAATCTATGCTTTATGCCTAGCTAGGGGCGTAAAATGATAGCGCTTGTTCGAAGGCAACCCAATGAAAAAAAAATTATTTATCACTTTTTATTTCTGTTATTGAGTGTTTTCACAATTATTCTAATGTTATGATTGTGTTTTTATGTTTTAGTTAATGTTTGTGCCAAGTAAAGCCTTTAGGATCATGTTGGCTGATAGTTGCTTTGATCATCTTTGAAAACACGAACTTTTGCGTCTAGTAGCTGAATTTTCAAAAATCACACAAGCAACAAAAGTGTCTGAATTTTTTACACAATACAAATTTCCTACATTATCCTCATTTTTAAGATTTTTTTAGTGACAACACTATGAGTAAAACTTGAGTCTTTACAAAATGTTCTATTTTTGACACATTCTGTTTTCTTTGTGTTGTGTGTTTATTCTGATGAATCTATGGATAGTATCGGGGGTATAAGTCATGGTAAAGTTAGAATACAATAGGTATAATGCAAAAAATAAAATTGGAATGGGTTTTCAATAGTACTAAAAGCAAATATTGGTTTTCTTATACTAACGGATCTCATGAAGGTGTTGTGTTAGTTTTGTGTGATTGAAGTTTTCAAGTTTTGGGTGAGATCACGATGGATAAAGAATAAGGAGTGGCAAAAGCCTAAGCTTGGGGATGCCCCATGGCACTTGAAGGTAATATCCAAAGAGTACCAATCAACTAAGCTTGGGGGTGCCCTGGAAGGCATCGCCTCTTTCTTCTAACGACCATCGGTAATTTTTTACTTGGAGCTATATTTTTATTCGTCACATATCATGAGTTTTGTTTGGAGCGTCTTGTATTATATGAGTCTTTGCTTGCTTTGCTTGTTAGTTTGTCACAATTTTCGTTGCTGGACACACATATTTGAGAGAGCCAAATTATGCTATGATTTGTTAGAATCGCTCTCTATCCTGCACTTAAATTTTCTAGAGCCATGGAATTGCTCTAGTAATTCACTTATATCTTTTTGACCACGGTGTTGTTGTTATTTTGATGAAATATGCTCTCATGCTTCACATATATTATTTTGAGAGTTAGTATAAACTTTGAAGAAATCCTCTCTTGCTTCTCTTATATTACTTTGAGAGTTCAGAATTTTAAAGAAACTTGTGCTCTCGTTCTTCACTTATATTTATTTGAGAGCTTGTTATTAGCAATCACAATTAGCATTAAATGAAATTGGTCCCAAAGTGATAGATATCCAGGGGAGATAAAATAGAAACTTTCATGAAGATCATTGGATGTTAAACTTGATTCTTTGCAATAGTTTTGCGATATGAAGATAGTGATATGTGAGTTGTGTTGATGAGTAATTATGCTTTAGTAAGAATATTGGTGTTAAGGTTTGTGATTTCCTATCCATGCACATGAAGTCAATAATTATGCTATGAAATTACATCCTACTTGTGTTGCATTATTCGGTGTTAGTCATGTTTAATGTTCACTTATGATGGTTTTCGTTCCTTGGTTGGGCGCTTCTCAATCTATTTGCTAGCCATCACTTGTACTAAGCGGGAATGCTCCTTGTGCATTCAAATCCTAAACCCAGAATTGTGCCAAATGAGTCCACCATACCTACCTATATGTTGTATTTCAGTGTCGTTCTAAGTAAATTTGTATGTGCCAACTCAAAATATCAAAATAAACTTCTGTTTTGTGTGCCCGTACCGCTCATGAAGCGGCAAAGGGTGGCCGGTATCTTCCATGTTAAATAGGTTATTCTCAAGACGAGTGTTTATTCACTTGTAATTGCATGCGAGTATGGGGTAATAGGGATGCCCAGTACCAAAATGCAAAGAAAAATTATTTTATGTTGTCAAATAATAAGTTCCTTCTGAAGTGTTGGTATGGGAGGTACCCGTGGATGTGGCTAGCCGTGGCGTGTGAAATAATGGTGGAAAACGGAATAAACTTTTTGGTTTCTTTAACTTGATATTTTTATCTTAAAATGGGAAGATGTGCTTTGTGATGTGTTCGATCTTGTGGTGCTCAATCTCAGTGACAGAAGTAGACATGACACACATGTATCATTGCTATTGAGGATAAGACGAAGGGGGTATATTCCTACATGAATAGATCTCGTCTACATCATGTCATCGTCTCAAAGTAGTACTTTGTTTCTCCATGAAGTTAATACACTAGATGCATGCTGGATAGCGGTTGATGTGTGGAGTTATAGTAGTAGATGCAGGCAGGAATCGATCTACTTGTCTTGGACGTGATGCCTATATGCACGATCATTGTCTTGGACATCGTCATAATTATTCGCTCTTCTATCAACTGCCCAACAGTAATTAGTTTACCCACCGTATGCTATTTTCTTGAGAGAAACCACTAGTGAAACCTACGCCCCCGGGTCAATTTGTCATCATATATTTGCAAGATCTATTTGTTGGGGAACGTCGCATGGGAAACAAAAATTTTCCTACGTGCACGAAGACCTATCATGGTGATGTCCATCTACGAGAGGGGATGAGTGATCTACGTACCCTTGTAGACCGTACAGCAGAAGCGTTAGTGAACGCGGTTGACGTAGTGGAACGTCCTCACGTCCCTCGATCTGCCCCGCGAACTATCCCGCGATCAGTCCCACGATCTAGTGCCGAACGGACGACACCTCCGCGTTCAGCACACGTACAGCTCGACGATGATCTCGGCCTTCTTGATCCAGCAAGAGATACGGAGAGGTAGAAGAGTTCTCCGGCAGCATGACGGCGCTCCGGAGGTTGGTGATGATCTCGTTTCAGCAGGGCTCCGCCCGAGCTTCGCAGAAACGCGATCTAGAGGAAAAACCGTGGAGGTATGTGGTCGGGCTGCCGTGGAAAAGTCATCTCAAATCAGCCCTAAAACCTCCGTATATATAGGTGGGAGAGGGGGGACCTTGCCTTGGGGCTCAAGGAGCCCCAAGGGGGTCGGCCGAGCCAAAGGGGGGAAGGACTCCCCCCCAAACCGAATCGTACTTGGTTTGGTGGGTGGAGTCCTTCTTTCCTTTCCCACCTCCTCCTTTTTTTTCTCTTTGATATTTCTTCCAATGCGCATAGGTCCCTTTTGGGCTGTCCCACCAGCCCACTAAGGGCTGGTGCGCCACCCTCAAGGCCTATGGGCTTCCCCGGGGTGGGTTGCCCCCCCCCCGGTGAACTCCCGGAACCCATTCGTCATTCCCGGTACATTCCCGGTAACTCCGAAAACCTTCCGGTAATCAAATGAGGTCATCCTATATATCAATCTTCGTTTCGAGACCATTCAGGAAACCCTCGTGACGTCCGTGATCTCATCCGGGACTCCGAATAACATTCGGTAACCAACCATATAACTCAAATACGCATAAAACAACGTCGAACCTTAAGTGTGCAGACCCTGCGGATTCGAGAACTATGTAAACATGACCCGAGAGATTCCTCGGTCAATATCCAATAGCGGGACCTGGATGCCCATATTGGATCCTACATATTCTACGAAGATCTTATCGTTTGAACCTCAGTGCCAAGGATTCATATAATCCCGTATGTCATTCCCTTTGTCCTTTGGTATGTTACTTGCCCGAGATTCGATCGTCAGTATCCGCATACCTATTTCAATCTCGTTTACCGGCAAGTCTCTTTACTCGTTCTGTAATACAAGATCCCGCAACTTACACTAAGTTACATTGCTTAAAAGGCTTGTGTGTGATGTTGTATTACCGAGTGGGCCCCGAGATACCTCTCCGTCACACGGAGTGACAAATCCCAGTCTTGATCCATACTAACTCAACGAACACCTTCGGAGATACCTGTAGAGCATCTTTATAGTCACCCAGTTACGTTGCGACGTTTGATACACACAAAGTATTCCTCCGGTGTTAGTGAGTTATATGATCTCATGGTCATAGGAACAAATACTTGACACGCAGAAAACAGTAGCAACAAAATGACACGATCAACATGCTACGTCTATTAGTTTGGGTCTAGTCCATCACGTGATTCTCCTAATGACGTGATCCAGTTATCAAGCAACAACACCTTGTTCATAATCAGAAGACACTGACTATATTTGATCAACTGGCTAGCCAACTAGAGGCGTGCTAGGGACAGTGTTTTGTCTATGTATCCACACATGTAAATGAGTCTTCATTCAATACAATTATAGCATGGATAATAAACGATTATCTTGATACAAGAATTATAATAATAACTATATTTATTATTGCCTCTAGGGCATAATTCCAACAGTCTCCCACTTGCACTAGAGTCAATAATCTAGCCCTCACATCATCATGCGAATTACATTGTAATAAATCTAACACCCATACAGTTCTGGTGTTGATCATGCTTTGACCGTGGAAGAGGTTTAGTCAGCGGGTCTGCTACATTCAGATCCGTGTGCACTTTGCATATATTTACGTCCTCTCCTTCGACGTAGTCGCGGATGAGGTTGACGTATCGTTTGATGTGTCTGGACTTCTCGTGAAACCGTGGTTCCTTTGCTAAGGCAATGGCACCCGTGTTGTCATAGAACAAGGTTATTGGATTCAGTGCGCTTGGCACCACTCCAAGATCCGTCATGAACTGCTTCATCCAGACACCCTCCATAGCCGCCTCCGAGGCAGCCATGTACTCCGCTTCACATGTAGAATCTGCTACGACGCTTTGCTTGGAACTGCACCAGCTTACCGCACCCCCATTAAGAATAAATACGTATCCGGTTTGTGACTTAGAGTCGTCCGGATCTGTGTCAAAGCTTGCATCGACGTAACCTTTTACGGCGAGCTCTTCGTCACCTCCATACACGAGAAACATCTCCTTAGTCCTTTTCAGGTACTTCAGGATATTCTTGACCGCTGTCCAATGATCCACTCCTGGATTACTCTGGAACCTACCTGCCATACTTATGGCCAGGCTAACGTCCGGTCTAGTGCACAGCATTGCATACATGATAGAACCTATGGCTGAAGCATAGGGGACGGAGCGCATATGCTCTCTATCCTCATCAGTTGCTGGGCACTGAGTCTTACTCAATCTCGTACCTTGTAAAACTGGCAAGAACCCCTTCTTGGACTGTTCCATTTTGAACCTCTTCAAAACTTTATCAAGGTATGTGCTTTGTGAAAGTCCTATCAGGCGTTTTGATCTATCCCTATAGATCTTAATGCCTACAATGTAAGCAGCTTCTCCTAGGTCCTTCATAGAGAAACTTTTATTCAAGTAATCCTTTATGCTCTCCAAAAACTCTACGTTGTTTCCAATCAGCAATATGTCATCCACATATAATATCAGAAACGCCACAGAGCTCCCACTCACTTTCTTGTAAATACAAGATTCTCCAACCACTTGTATAAACCCAAATGCTTTGATCACCTCATCAAAGCGTTTGTTCCAACTCCGAGATGCTTGCACCAGTCCATAAATGCATCGCTGGAGCTTGCACACCTTGTTAGCATTCTTAGGATCGACAAAACCTTCGGGTTGCATCATATACAATTCTTCCTTAAGGAAACCGTTAAGGAACGCCGTTTTGACATCCATCTGCCAGATTTCATAATCGAAAAATGCAGCTATTGCTAACATGATTCTGATGGACTTAAGCATCGCTACGGGTGAGAATGTCTCATCGTAGTCAACTCCTTGAACTTGTGAAAAACCCTTTGCCACAAGTCGAGCTTTATAAACGGTCACATTGCCGTCAGCGTCCGTCTTCCTCTTAAAGATCCATTTGTTCTGAATAGCCTTGCGGCCCTCACGCAGTACCTACAAAGTCCACACTTTGTTCTCATACATGGATCCTATCTCGGACTTCATGGCTTCTAGCCATTTGTTGGAATCTGGGCCCACCATTGCTTCTTCATAATTTGCAGGTTCATTGTTGTCCAACAACATGATTGACAAGACGGGATTACCGTACCACTCTGGAGCAGCACGTGGTCTCGTCGACCTGTGTGGTTCGATAGAAACTTGAACCGGAGTTTCATGATCATCATCATTAACTTCCTCCTCAAACGGCGTCGCAACGACAGAGGTTTCCCCTTGCCTTGCGCCACCATCCAGAGGGATGAGAGGTTCGATAACCTCGTCAAGTTCTATCTTCCTCCCACTCAATTCTCTCGACAGAAACTCCTTCTCGAGAAAAGCTCCGTTTTTAGCAACAAACACTTTGCCCTCGGATTTGAGATAGAAGGTGTACCCAACTGTCTCTTTTGGGTAACCTATGAAGACGCACTTTTCCGCTTTGGGTTCCAGCTTTTCAGGCTGAAGCTTTTTGACATAAGCATCACATCCCCAAACTTTAAGAAACGACAACTTTGGCCTTTTGCCATACCACAGTTCGTATGGTGTCGTCTCAACGGATTTTGATGGTGCCCTATTTAAAGTGAATGCAGCTGTTTCTAATGCATAACCCCAAAATGATAATGGCAAATTGGTAAGAGACATCATAGATCGCACCATCTCTAATAAAGTACGATTACGACGTTCGGACACACCATTACGCTGTGGTGTTCTAGGCGGTGTCAACTGTGAAACAATTCCACATTGTCTTAAGTGAGCACCGAACTCGAAACTCAGATATTCACCCTCACGATCAGACCGTAGGAACTTGATCTTCTTGTTACGATGATTTTCAACTTCACTCTGAAATTGCTTGAACTTTTCAAATGTTTCAGACTTGTGCTTCATTAAGTAGACATAACCATATCTACTCAAATCATCAGTGAAGGTGAGAAAATAACGATATCCGCCGCGTGCCTCTACGCTCATCGGACCACACAGATCGGTATGACTGATTTCCAACAAGTCACTTGCACGCTCCATTGTTCCGGAGAACGGAGTTTTAGTCATCTTTCCCATGAGGCATGGTTCGCACGTGTCAAGTGAATCAAAGTCAAGTGACTCCAAAAGTCCATCGGCATGGAGTTTCTTCATGTGCTTTACACCAATATGACCTAAGCAGTAGTGCCACAAAAATATGGCGCTATCATTGTTAACTCTAACTCTTTTGGTCTCAATGTTATGTATGTGTGTATCGCTATCAAGATTCAATATGAACAATCCTCTCACATTGGGTGCATGACCATAAAAGATGTTACTCATAGAAATAGAACAACCATTATTCTCTGACTTAAAAGAGTAACCTCTCGCAATAAACAAGATCCAGATATAATGTTCATGCTCAACGCAGGCACTAAATAACAATGATTCAAGTTCATAACTAATCCTGATGGTAACTGAAGTGAAACTGTGCCGACGGCGATTGCATCAACCTTGGAACCATTTCCTACGCGCATCGTCACTTCATCTTTCGCCAGCCTTCGTCTATTCCGCAGTTCCTGTTTCGAGTTGCAAATATGAGCAACAGAACCGGTATCGAATACCCAGGCACTACTACGAGAGCCGGTTAAGCACACATCAATAACATGTATATCAAATATACCTGATTTTTCTTTGGCCGCCTTCTTATGTGCCAGATACTTGGGGCAATTGCGCTTCCAGTGACCCATACCCTTGCAATAGTAACACTCTGTTTCAGGCTTAGGTCCAGCTTTGGATTTCTTCGTTGGATTGGCAACAGGCTTGCCGCTCTTCTTTGAATTACCATTCTTGCCTTTGCTGTTTCTCTTGAAACTAGTGGTCTTATTCACCATCAACACTTGATGCTCTTTACGGAGTTCAGACTCTGCGACTTTCAGCATCGCAAACAACTCGCCGGGTGACTTGTTCATCCCTTGCATGTTGTAGTTCAACACAAAGCCTTTATAGCTTGGTGGCAGTGATTGAAGGATTCTGTCAGTGATAGCCTCTTGCGGGAGTTCAATCCCCAGCTCAGGTAGACGGTTTGAGTACCCAGACATTTTGAGCACATGTTCACTAACACACGAGTTCTCCTCCATCTTGCAAGCATAGAATTTATCGGAGGTCTCATACCTCTCGATCCGGGCGTTCTTCTGAAAGATAAACTTCAAATCCTGGAACATCTCAAATGCTCCATGACGCTCAAAGCGACGTTGAAGTCCCGGTTCTAAGCCATACAAGACTGCACATTGAACTACTGAGTAGTCCTCCTTACGTGCTAACCAAGCGTTCTTAACATCCTGATCAGCCGTAGCGGGTGGTTCATCTCCTAGCGCAGCATTAAGGACATAATCCTTCTTCCCAGCTTGTAAGATTAGCTTAAGATTACGAGCCCAGTCTACAAAGTTGCTTCCGTCATCTTTCAACTTAGCTTTCTCTAGGAACGTATTAAAATTCAGGGTGACTGTCGCGTGAGCCATGATCTACAACACAAATATATTCAAAGTGGACTTAGACTATGTTCAAGATAATTAGAGTTTAACTTAATCAAATTATTCGCTAAACTCCCACTCAAAAAGTACATCTCTCTAGTCATTTGAGTGGTTCATGATCCACTTACACTAGCTCAAGTCTGATCATCACGTGAGTTGAGGATAGTTTCAGTGGTAAGCATCCCTATGCTAATCATGTCATCTATATGATTCATGATCGACCTTTCGGTCTCATGTGTTCCGAGGCCATGTCTGCACATGCTAGGCTTGTCAAGCTTAACCCGAGTGTTCCGCGTGCGCAACTGTTTTGCGCCCGTTGTATGTGAACATTGAGTCTATCACACCCGATCATCACGTGGTGTCTCGAAACGACGAACTGTAGCAACGGTGCACAGTCGGGGAGAACACAATTTCGTCTTGAAATTTTAGTGAGAGATAACCTCATAATGCTACCGTCGTTCTAAGCAAAATAAGGTGCATAAAAGGATTAACATCACATGCAATTCTTAAGTGACATGATATGGCCATCATCACGTGCTTCTTGATCTCCATCACCAAAGCATCGGCACGATCTTCTTGTCACCGGCGCCACACCATGATCTCGATCAACGTGTCGCCATTGGGGTTGTCGTGCTACTCATGCTATTACTACTAAAGCTACATCCTAGCAAAATAGTAAACGCATCTGCAAGCACAAATATTAGTATAAAGACAACCCTATGGCTCCTGCCGGTTGCCGTACCATCGACGTGCAAGTCGATATTATCTATTACAACATGATCATCTCATACATCCAATATATCACATCACATCGTTGGCCATATCACATCACAAGCATACCCTGCAAAAACAAGTTAGACGTCCTCTAATTTTGTTGTTGCATGTTTTATGTGGTGACCATGGGTATCTAGTAGGATCGCATCTTACTTACGCAAACAACACAACGGAGATATATGAGTTGCTATTTAACCTCATCCAAGGACCTCCTCGGTCAAATCCGATTCAACTAAAGTTGGAGAAAACGACACTTGCGAGTCATCTTTGAGCAACGGGGTTACTCGTAGCGATGAAACCAGTCTCTCGTAAGCGTACGAGTAATGTCGGTCCAAGCCGCTTCAATCCAACAATACCGCGGAATCAAGAAAAGACTAAGGAGGGCAGCAAAACGAACATCACCGCCCACAAAATTTTTTGTGTTCTACTCGAGATGACATCTACGCATGAACCTAGCTCTGATACCACTATTGGGGAACGTCGCATGGGAAACAAAAATTTTCCTACGCGCACGAAGACCTATCATGGTGATGTCCATCTACGAGAGGGGATGAGTGATCTACGTACCCTTGTAGACCGTACAGCAGAAGCGTTAGTGAACGCGGTTGATGTAGTGGAACGTCCTCACGTCCCTCGATCCGCCCCGCGAACTATCCCGCGATCAGTCCCACGATCTAGTGCCGAACGGACGGCACCTCCGCGTTCAGCACACGTACAGCTCGACGATGATCTCGGCCTTCAAGATCCAGCAAGAGAGACGGAGAGGTAGAAGAGTTCTCCGGCAGCGTGACGGCGCTCCCGAGGTTGGTGATGATCTCGTCTCAGCAGGGCTCCGCCCGAGCTTCGCAGAAACGCGATCTAGAGGAAAAACCGTGGAGGTATGTGGTCGGGCTGCCGTGGAAAAGTCGTCTCAAATCATCCCTAAAACCTCTGTATATATAGGTGGGAGAGGGGGGACCTTGCCTTGGGGCTCAAGGAGCCCCAAGGGGGTCGGCCGAGCCAAAGGGGGGAAGGACTCCCCGCCAAACCGAGTCCTACTTGGTTTGGTGGGTGGAGTCCTTCTTTCCTTTCCCACCTCCTCCTTTTTTTTCTCTTTGATTTTTCTTCCAATGCGCATAGGGCCCTTTTGGGCTGTCCCACCAGCCCACTAAGGGCTGGTGTGCCACCCTCAAGGCCTATGGGCTTCCCCGGGGTGGGTTGCCCCCCCGGTGAACTCCCGGAACCCATTCGTCATTCCCGGTACATTCCCGGTAACTCCGAAAACCTTCCGGTAATCAAATGAGGTCATCCTATATATCAATCTTTGTTTCCGGACCATTTTGGAAACCCTCGTGACGTCTGTGATCTCATCCGGGACTCCGAACAACATTCGGTAACCAACCATATAACTCAAATACGCATAAAACAACGTCGAACCTTAAGTGTGCAGACCCTGCGGGTTCGAGATCTATGTAGACATGACCCGAGAGACTCCTCGGTCAATATCCAATAGCGGGACATGGATGCCCATATTGGATCCTACATATTCTACGAAGATCTTTTCATTTGAACCTCAGTGCCAAGGATTCATATAATCCCGTATGTCATTCCCTTTGTCCTTCGGTATGTTACTTGCCCGAGATTCGATCGTCAGTATCCGCATACCTATTTCAATCTCGTTTACCGACAAGTCTCTTTACTCGTTCTGTAATACAAGATCCCGCAACTTACACTAAGTTACATTGCTTGCAAGGCTTGTGTGTGATGTTGTATTACCGAGTGGGCCCCGAGAAACCTCTCCGTCACACGGAGTGACAAATCCCAGTCTTGATCCATACTAACTCAATGAACACCTTCGGAGATACCTGTAGAGCATCTTTATAGTCACCCAGTTACGTTGCGACGTTTGATACACACAAAGTATTCCTCCGGTGTTAGTGAGTTATATGATCTCATGGTCATAGGAACAAATACTTGACACGCAGAAAACAGTAGCAACAAAATGACACGATCAACATGCTACGTCTATTAGTTTGGGTCTAGTCCATCACGTGATTCTCCTAATGACGTGATCCAGTTATCAAGCAACAACACCTTGTTCATAATCAGAAGACACTGACTATCTTTGATCAACTGGCTAGCCTACTAGAGGCTTGCTAGGGACAGTGTTTTGTCTATGTATCCACACATGTAAATGAGTCTTCATTCAATACAATTATAGCATGGATAATAAACGATTATCTTGATACAGGAATTATAATAATAACTATATTTATTATTGCCTCTAGGGCATAATTCCAACACTATTTTTCTATTCGCTCTTCCAATTTATTTCTCTTTTATTTTAAGATCTATATTATCAAAATCCCAAAAATACCATGCTGCATTTTATTTGCTTTTACTTCATTTGCATCTATCAATCTATCTATTTTCCGTTTTATCTTACCCATGAGGGATTGAGAGCCCCTACACGCGTTGGTTTGCGAGGATTTGTTGTTTGTGTGCAGGTAGTGCTTACATAGTCTTGTGGATCTTCCTACTGGTTCAATACTTTGGTTCCAAACTAAGGGAATTCTTGCCATCCCTATGCTAGATCACCCATTACACTTGGAGGGAAAAAACCAACACATCAGCAGCATAAAGCACCCACGAGACCTGGCTCAACAACTAGGTTATTAAGGAAACCGTGGTTGACAACTCGGAGGTTCATCTTGCGGAACTCTTTAGGAGGGGGAGCAAGGTGACCCTGAGGAACAATATGGAGGTTCAGCTTGCTGAATTCTTCTTGAAGACGAGCCCGAACCTTATGAACCTGTAGGTGGTTGTAGTATGACTTGCGGCTCAAGGCATCAATCATTACATTATCCTTGCCACGTGTACAAGAAATGCCCAAGTTGAAATCTGCTATGCTCTCCATCCATCTCTGTTGACGAAGGTTCAGATCCAACTCAGTAAACATGAACTTCAAACTTTGGTGATCCGTGTAGATCTCACAATGATTACTGAGAAGGTAATGTCACCATAAAATAATGAGTACACAACTACAACAAATTCGAGGTCATGAACTGAATAGTTCTCTTCATGAGCACGCAATTGTCGTGAACCATAGGCGATCACTCTGCGCTCTTGCATTAGGACGAGAAGCGTCACAATAAATGACGAAATCCTTGCAAGTATCCGGAGGAGCAAGCACTGGAGCAGATGTCAATTTGTCCCTGAGTGTGTGAAAACTTTCCTGACACTTATGTGGCCACTCATATTTAACACCTTTATGAAGCAGATTGCAGAAGTTCTCGACAAAAAAATGACAATAGCCGGTGAGTGTGAGAAAACTTCTCACTTGCTTGACATTCTTCGGGGGAATCTAGTCAAGAATAGCTTGAGCTCGTTCAGGATTGACCACAATACCGTCCCTGGAGATCACATGACAAAGGTAGGTCACTTCGTCCAACCAGAATTCACACTTACTTGGCATAAAGTTGATGCTCCCGAAGCTTTTCCTGTACAAGACGAAGATGTTCAGCATGCTCTTCTTGATTCTTGGAGTATACGAGCATGTAGTCCGGATAAACCATGACGAATTTGTCGAGGTAGTCCATGAAGATATAATTCATCAACCAAGAGAAGGTTGTCGGAGGATTGGTTAAGCCGAAGGACATGAAGATGTACTTGTATGAACCATATCGAGTAACAAAGGCGGTTTTTGGGATATACCCATCGCGAACACACATCTGGTGGTATCCCAACATCAAGTTGAGTTTAGAGAAGACTAAGGAACCAGCAAGTTGATCATACAGATAATTTATCCGAGGAAGAGGATACTTGATCTGAATAGTTGCCTCGTTGATAGGACGGTAATCTTGAACCAAATGATTTGTTCCATCCTTCTTCTTAACAAAGGGAGAAGTCGCCCCCCATGTAGAGGAACTTGGACGAACAAACCACAACGAAGAGATTTGTCGATTTCTTCCTTAAGTTCAAGGAGTACATGTGGCGGCATTTTGTAGGGTCACTTGGCGATAGGACTAGTGCATGGTACTATGTCCATAACAAATTTGACAACACTCAGAGGGGAAATCCATGGGAGTACTTCTAGAAGACATCTGGGAAGTCACAGAAAATTGCGATGCTTTCAATCCCCTCAAGAGGTGACACATTTAATGCATTCAAGGCATATAGCCGGGCTTTGGCATATCAAACGAGATGAGCATGGTAGCTTACTATCTGATTTGAAGGATATAGGGCATGGACGGTTTTGGTGGTACAAACGATTCAAGCCGTATGAGCTTCCAACCAGTCCATTCCCATAATGAGGTCAATATTAGAAGATTTCAACATTATGGGAGCGGCAAAGGGTTCCAACCCTTCTATTTCAACGATGAAATTGGGGCTAACCATGGAGGTTTCACATTGGCCCGCGGAGGTGTTTACCACTATTGGAAAGTTCGACTCTTTGCATTTAATGTCATGCATGTATGCAAAATTTTGTGACATAAAAGAATGTGATACTCATGTATCATACAATAGATAAGCTGGTACTAGGTTAACAAGAACTCTACCCATCATGATAGCAGGTTGGTCTTGAGTTTGACTCAGTTCAACGTTGTTAGCATGACCACGACCATAAGAAGGCCTCACGTTGTTGTTACGGGTGTGGTTATTACCCGTGCTAGTTGAAGGTAGTGCAAGATGATTCTTCTGTTGCGCGTAATCTCTGGCACGGTGACCTGGATGGCCACACTTGAAGCACATCGCGTCCTCAGGACATGAAGTAGGAACTCAGGGTGGTGGAGCTGGGAGCCTCGGCTGCCTAGCTAGTGGAGGAGGCGGACGAAGTGCAATATAAGACGCCTTGGCGTAGGAGCAGGTGCATTTTACATGTTGTGGGGAATCTAGATTTTCTGCTTTTGGGCAGATGAACCTGAAGATGAGCCCTTGTCACGGTTACTCTTGTTGCCATCCTTTCATTCCTGCAGATCCGTTTCAACATGGATGGCCTTGTTGACCAAGGTGACGAAATCAGGATAGTCTTGAACAAGGAGCGTGAGCTTGATGTCAGGGTGAAGGCTATCATGGAACTTATCATGTCTGCGAGCATCAGTAGCAATGCCTTCTTTAGCATAGCGGGACAAGTCCAGAAATTCCCTCTCATAAGCATGCACAGTCTTATTGTCGTGGGTGAGGTTGCGGGACTCATGCTTCTTCCGATCCATGATTCCGTGAGGAATGTAGCGGGCACAAAAAGCAACTTGGAACTCTCACCACGTGATGATTGTTCCAGCAGGCTGAGAACGCATGTGACTGCCCCACCATTGAGTAGCAGGACCCTTCAGGAAGTATGCCGCAAAGATGACATAGCTTTATAGGGGAACATTAGAAGACTCTAGCTCATAAGCGATGTCATGGAGCTAGTCATGAGCATCAAGAGGCTGAGATGAGCTGCGGTAAATTGCAGGGTTGAGACGACAGGAGTCCTGCAGTGTCACGGCTTGCTACTAGTTCATGTTCGGACGTGGGAACTGGTCCATGAGACTTGCATGAAGTGACGGTTCAACTCAAACTATTGGATCATTTCAGCCATGTATTCGGGAGATGGTTGTTTGGCGGCACTGATACGTCTCCGTCGTATCTAATTTTCCGAACTCTTTTGCCCTTGTTTTGGACTCTAATTTGCATGATTTGAATGGAGCTAACCCGGACTAACGTTGTTTTCAGCAGAATTGCCATGGTGTTGTTTTTGCGCAGAAATAAAAGTTCTCGGAATGACTTGGAAATTTACGGGGATTTTTTGTGGAATATATAAAAAATACTGGCGCAAGAATCAAGCGGAGAAGTGGAGCATGGAGCCCACAAGCCCACTAGGCGCCCCCCGACCGTGCCCAGCAAGCTTGTGGGGCCCACGGAGCTCCACCGCCTCGAATTCCAGCTCTATTTAGTCCCTTCTGTCCGAGAAAAAATCAGGGAGAAGAGTTCATCACGTTTGACGATACAGAGGCGCCGCCACCTCCTGTTCTTCCTCTAGAGGGCAGATCTGGAGTCTGTTCCGGGCTCCGGAGAGGGGAGATCGTCGCCATCGTCATCACCAACCTTCCTTGATCGCCAATTACATGATGCTCTTCACCGTTTGTGAGTAATCTCATCGTAGGCTTGCTGGACGGTGATGGGTTGGGTGGCATCTATCATGTAATCGAGTTAGTTTTGACGGGGATTGATCCCTAGTATCCACTATGTTCTGAGATTGATGTTGCTACTACTTTGCCATGCTTAATGCTTGTCACTAGGGCCCGAGTGCCATGATTTCAGATCTGAACCTAATATGTTCTCGTCAATATATGTGTGTTCTTGATCCTATCTTGCAAGTTGTAGTCACCTACTATGTGTTATGACCCGGCAACCACGGAGTGACAATAGCTGGAACCACTCCCGGAGATGACCATAGTATTAATAGTTCATGTATTCACTAAGTGTTAATGCGTTGTTCTGGTTCTCTATTAAAAGGAGAACATTAATATCGAGTAGTTTCCATTAGGACCCCGCTTCCACGGGAGGGATGGACAATAGATGTCATGCAAGTTCTTTTCCCTAAGCACGTATGACTACATAAGGAATACATGCCTACATTACATTGACGAACTGGAGCCAGTTACATATCTCTCCGTGTTATAACTGTTGCATGATGAATACCATCCGGCATAATTATCCATCACCGATCCAATACCTACGAGTTTTTCCTAGTGATCCTTGCTATGTTACTTTGCCCATATTGTTGTCACTGCCGCTACTGTTACTCTGTCGCTACTGCTGTCACTGCTCCTACTGTTACTCTGTCGCTACTGTTGTTGCTGCTGCTACTGTTATCGTTGCTACAGTTGCTATCACACTACTCTGCTACTGATAATTTGCTGCAGATACTAAGTCTTTCAGGTGTGGTTGAATTGACAACTCAACTGTTAATACTTGAGAATATTCATAGGCTTCCCCTTGTGTCGAATCAACAAATTTGGGTTGAATACTCTACCCTCGAAAACTGTTGCGATACGCTATACTTGTGGGTTATCAACACCTTTTTTCTCGGGCCGTTACCGGGGAAGCATAGCTATATTCTCTGAGTCACTTCGGATTTACGTCTGCTGATCACTATGAGGAATCCGAGAGATCCAAAAACTATAGTCTTGCCCTCAACTACGACGACAGGTAAGGAACTTCCATCTAGCTCTGCACTTGATTCACCTTCAGTTATGAGTAAGTTTCGACACCACCTCCTGCTAGAAATTTTGATTTGTCGCCTGTGCTTGATGATGCTACTTCTGTTGTCCATGATGCGTGTGATGATGCTTTCCTTGATACTGCTTTTCCACTAGGTGCATTCCTTGATGCACAAATTGCTAGAGTTGCTGCTAGATATGATGATACTTCTGAAACTGCTGAGATTATTGAAGTAGAACCTCCTATTTCGCCTATTAGAACTAGCTCTCCTAGATATGAATTGCCTGATATGCCTGAGGGGTATGTTATGGAGGGAGAGATAGCTGAGGACTTTCTTGCTTGTAAGGATAGCTATGATGTTGAGAACTTACTGCGCAAGTGGAAAGAAAAATCTTTGAACGCTAGGATGAAATACGACCCGAAGTTTTCTACTTCGCCTATCTTTGTGACCGATAAGGATTATGAATTCTCTGTCGACCCTGAGTTAATCACTTTTGTCGAATCTGATCCTTTTCATGGTTATGAGTCTGAAACGGTTGTAGCCCATCTTACCAAACTGTACAATATAGCCACCCTATTCACGAGTGAGGAAAAGATCCGCCACTACTATATCCTTAAGTTGTTTCCTTTCTCGGTAAAGGATGATGCTAAGACTTGGTTCACTTCTCTTACTCCTGGTTGTGTTTGTAGTTCCTAGGATATGATCTACTACTTCTCTGAGAAATATTTCCCTTCCCATAAGAAGCAATCTGCCTTGCAGGAAATATACAACTTTGCGCAAGTTGAAGAAGAGAGTCTCCCAGAAGATTGGGGGAGGCTCATCCAGCTACTAAATGCTTTGCCCGATCACCTTCTTGAGAAGAATGAAATACTTGATATCTTTTATAATGGACTAACCGATGCTTCTAGAGACCACCTAGATAGTTGTGCTGGTTGTGTTTTTAGGGAACGAACTGTAGAACAAGCTGAGATCCTATTGAATAATATCTTGTGCAATGAGAATGCTTGGACTATTCCCGAACCACCTCCGAAGCCAACTCCTAAGAAAAGAGGTATTCTATTCCTCAGTCCTAAAGATATGCAAGAAGCTAAGAAATCTATGCGAGAGAAAGGCATTAAATATGAATATGTCAAAAATCTACCACCTATCGAAGAGATCCATGGTCTTGATAACACAATACAGGTAGTAGAGCTAAATTCTCTTCGTAGATTCAATGAGAGTGATATTTCTTTTGATAAACCTGCTAGCTTATGCCTGGATAAATTTGATAACTTTGTTGCCAAACAACAAAGTTTCAACGATTATGTTAGCAGACAATCGGAACATAATGCTCGTATGCTTAGTCATTTAAGTGCTTGTGTGGATAGAAACATCAATGATCTTAAGATCTTGAGTAAACATGCCTCTATGGTTACTACTCAAGTAGAACAAGTACTTAAGGCTCAAAATGACTTGCTCAATGAGTTGAATGACAATTCTGTCAAAGTCGTCACTAGAGGCGGTAGAATGACCCAAGAACCTTTGTATCCTGAGGGACATCCTAAGAGAATTGAACAAGATTCTCAAGGAGTTAGCACTGATGCACCTAGTCGTCCTAGGAAGAAGAAGAAAGATGATAAGAACTTGCACGCTAGCAACCCTGTTGCTGTTACACCTGAGAGTCCAAATGATGTCTCTGTTTCGGATGCTGAAACACAATCTGGTGATGAACATGAGCCTAATGATAATATCAATAGTGATGTTCATGTTGATGCTCAACCTAGCAACAATAAGGATGTGGAGATTGAACATGTTGATCTTGATAACCCACAGCCTAAGAATAAGAGATACGATAAGAATGACCTCGCTGCTAGGAAGCATGGTAAAGAAAGGGAACCATGGGTTCAGAAACACATGCCCTTTCCTCCCAAACCATCCAAGAAAAAGCATGATGAGGATTTTGAGCGATTTGTTGAAATGATTAGACTTGTCTTTCTACAAATGCGTTTGACAGATATGCTCAAAATGTCTCCCTATGCCAAGTACATGAAGGATATTGTGACTAATAATAGGAGGATACCTGAGGTTGAGATTTCCACAATGCTCGCTAGTTATACCTTTAAGGGTGGAACTCCTAAGAAACTAGGTGATCCCGGAGTGCCCACTATACCTTGCTCTATTAAAGGCAACTACGTTAGAACTGCTTTATGCGACCTTGGAGCCGGTGTTAGTGTTATGCCTCTCTCTCTTTATCGTAGACTTGAACTGGATAAGTTGACACCCACTGAAATCTCTCTGCAAATGATCGACAAATCAACTGCTTTCCCTATCGGCATTTTCGAGGATGTGCCTCTTGTGGTTGCTAACGTTACTATCTTAACAGACTTTGTTATTCTGGATATTCCCGAGGATGATGCCATGGCAGTCATCCTTGGAAGACCCTTTTTAAACACTGCAGGGGCTGTTATAGATTGCAACAAAGGCAATGTCACTTTCCATGTCAACGGTAATGAGCATGCGGTGCACTTTCGGAAGAAACAATATCGAGTACATTGCATCAATGCTATTGAAAAAACTTCATCGATTCTTATTGGGAGCTTTGAATGCCATATACCTACTGTTAACATGAAGTATGATTTGCTTGTTGGGGATATGCACATCCCCATTGAGGTAACCTAGTGACTATTCGAAAATTCTCCGTTCCTTTTTATGCGATTCGAAAAAGTTTGTCAAGGAGACTTGATCAACCACATTGACGGATTTATTTCGATGACCATGGGATGGATGAATCGAAGAGTCACAACCCTCTGTTCCAAGCTTTCACCTTCGGTTGCTTAGAAGAAAAATGATAGATTTAGCTTTAGTTTTTCCTGCTTTCTGTTTTTGTGTCCCGTAGAAAAGTGTCCCAAAAATAAAAGTTCTCCGAATGCCGTGAAAATCAAGTATGATTTTTTCTGGAATTTTCGAAAAATTCTGAGACGGAGAGCTAGTCAGGGGGCTGCACAAGTGGGCCACAAGCCTTGGAGGTGCGTGCGCCCCCCTGGCCGTGCCTACAAGGCTTGTGGGGGCCACGTGTCCCCCTCCACTTATTCTAGCTCCCATCTTCTTATCCTACCTCCACAAAAAATCATTTCGCACCTCAAACCCGTGTTCTTGCTCTTCTTGCTGCGATTTTCGATCTCCTTGTGCAAAGCACCGTTCACCAAACTGTTTTGGGGAAATTGCTCCTTGGTATGTTACTCCTCCATTTGTCCAAATAGTTTTTGCTCTAGTGCCTTATTTGTCGCGTATTTTTGCTGCCTTGGTGACCCTGTTCTTGAGCTTTGCATGCTAATTTTAGCTGGTCCCAAGTAGTTTTGATGCGTGATATGGCCTCTAGGCACTGGAAGGAGTAGTTGCTACGAGTTTAGTTGAGCCTTGTTCACTCTTCCTTTGAGTCTCTGAAAATTTCAAAAAAGGGAGATGTTCAGGAGAAACTATCATGGTGGTTCCTCAAGCAAGAGGGGTCCCTGTCTCGCGATTCGGGAGCCCGATCCTTACCAACCGAGGAACGCACAGGTACAACCATGTGAATGGCCTTCTGATGAATTCATGATTGATGCAAGTGTAAAATATGAGTTTGATACACTTGTTCACAATGTTGGACTTGAAGATTTCATCTCCGATAAATGCGAACAATATACTACTCTCACTGCGTCTTTTGTTCGTAGATTCAAATTTTCAGCTGGCCGTGACACATCTGTACTGTTTGATCTCTATGACAAATCGTATACCATGGATTTAGAGGACTTCAATAGAATTTGCAAGATACCTGTTTGGGGTAGTCTCAATGATCCTCCTAAATCTTCGATTAGAGATTTTTCTCTAGCATAACAGTTGGAGAAACTAGAGATATTACGCAGGCTACCATGGGGAGCATTCATTTTCCTGCCTTGCATTACTTTGCCCTCTTCATAGGTAGATGCATTAATGGAAAGATTGAGCATTGCCACCTCTGCACACCTGACCTTAGCATTCTTAAGAGCACGGTAACGGGTGATAGAAGTTTCAACATGGGAGCTATAATAGCAAGGAGGCTGAATAATAATGCTAATGAAGGGGATTTCTTTGGTGGGATCTATGCCACTCGCATAGCAAATTTTCTTGGAGTACCCATCCGCGAAGGAGATCCCCCGCTCCATACAGCTTTCCTTGATCGCGCCGCTATGACACGCTATCAGTTCCTTGAGAGGGATAATGAATCCCTCCTATACTGGTTAATATTTAACCGACAACGTGTTTTCCATATTACCCTTCCTGCTCCTGCCTTCTTTGACTTTCAAAGGCTGCTCACCTCCGTGAGGTAGCTATTCAGGCGGTAGCTGCAGCGCTCCCGTACAACCCCATTATGATTTTGGGTATCGCCCGTACCATCCTTGGGAGTAAACCAACTTAGGCCAAAAGCCTAACCTTGGGATAGTACGTGTTTCTCACCGACTTTATATTCTCGCTCACACTTTCACTTTGATAGCTGGTGTTCACACTTTGCCACTGTATCATCCATGCTAGTTTATTTTCTTTTTCTCGTTTTCTTTTCGTGTGTCTGTCTAGTTTGAGAAAACCCAAAAAGAATTTATTTTTCTTCTTTTGTTTGTTGGGAGCTTTGTCGTGTAGATATTTTATTTTTCTTTGGGTCAAGGTAGAAGATATTGGTTACAATGTTTAGTGGCTCTTGCATGCATACATGTTTAGCTTTCAAAGAGCCATATTACTTTGTCTTCTCCTTTGTGTTTGCCTGCAGATTCCAGCTTTAGTCCAATGCACGAGCACTCTTATTATTGTTCACATTGTTCGGTCGTGCAAGTGAAAGGCAATAATGACGATATGTGATGAAGTGACTGAGCCTGGAAAAGCTGGTATGAACTCGATCTATTTTCTTTTTGTAAATATGACTATCTCACTGTTCCTAGTTCAGCCTTGTTGTGAGAGAAACATGTTTGCAATGACAACTTAGAGATCATTGTTGTTGATGCCATGCTTACTTAGCTAGGAGCTTATAATGGTCTGTCTTGGTTGCGAACATGAATGTTGAGATAACTATGATGTAGTATGATAGGATGGTATCCTCCTTTGAATGATTCGAGTGGCTTGACTTGGCACATGTTTACGCATGTAGTTGAAACAAAATCAACATAGCCTCTATGCTATTCATGTTCATGGTGATTTATGTCCTACTCATGCTTGCACTCAATGTTAGTTAATCTCAATGCATTTTGATGACTGTTGTCGCTCTCTAGTTGGTCGCTTCCCAGTCTTTTGCTAGCCTTCACTTGTACTAAGTGGGAATACTGCTTATGCATCCACTTCCATAAACCCAAAGTTGTTCCATATGAGTCCACCATACCTACCTATGTGCGGTATCTACCTGCCGTTCCAAGTATATTTGCATGTGCCACTCTCTAAACCTTCAAGAAATAATCTGTTTTGCATGCTGAACCGCTCATGTGGTGACAGGGGGCTATTGGTATCTTCCATGCTAGGCGTGTTATCCTCGATATGTGTTTATTCACTATCATTCACGATAAAGGGGCGGTAATTGGAATTCCCAGTTCCATGCTCAAATCGGAAAGATAATTGCAAACAAAACTCCCCCAAGATCGTTGTTGGTATGGATGGTACCGAGGATTCGGCTAGCCGTGTAGTGTGATTGATTGGTGGTGGGGGAGTCAAAACTTTACTTTTCTGTTTGGGAACCGCCTATAGCATGTGTAGCGTGGAAGATGTTGAGAACTCTTAGTCATTGCGTTGACAATGAAAGCATGCCACCCAAAATTATTATCTCTATTTTCAAAGCTTGAGCTCTCGCACCTTTGCAAATCAATGCTTCCCTCTGCGAAGGGCCTGTCTATTTATGTTCCTGTTGAGTCATCCTCCTCTTATAAAACCACCAATTAGAGAGCACCTCTGTCATTTTTATGGTTTTCTTTTAACTATGTTGACTATGACTGTGACTGGATCTTCTTTGCCATGAATTACAATGTTTAGTCAGCCCTTGGTCTATGAAGGTGCTCTGCATTTTTGTTTTGCAGTCTCAGAAAGAGCTAGCGAGATACCATCTATTCGTACTGCTTCATGTTTTTTTGATTGAAGTGTTGACATTTGAGACTTATTATTATTTGCTCGCTAGTTGATTATGCCATTGATATGAGTTTATTGTGAGACCTAGATGTCATTTGCTTATGTGGTTTGCTTGTGATCTTGCTGAAACTATGGATATGAGTTAGACATAGTTGCAACAACAAGATCAAACAGAGTTCGTCAAAGTTTTTCTTTTGTCTCTTTCAGTTTGTCAACTGAATTGCTTGAGGACAAGCAAGGCTTTAAGCTTGGGGGAGTTCATACGTCTCCGTCGTATCTACTTTTCCTAACTCTTTTGCCCTTGTTTTCGACTCTAATTTGCATGATTTGAATGGAACTAACTGTTGGAAATATGCCCTAGAGGCAATAATAAAATAGTTATTATCATATTTCCCTGTTCATGATAATCGTCTATTGTTCATGCTATAATTGTATTAACAGGAAACAGTAATACATGTGTGAATAAATAGATCACAATGTGTCCCTAGCAAGCCTCTAGTTGGCTAGCTCGTTAGTCAATAGATGATCATGGTTTCCTGATCATGGGCATTAGATGTCATTGATAACGGGATCACATCATTGGGAGAATGATGTGATGGACAAGACCCAATCCTAAGCCTAGCACTAGATCGTATTGTTCGTATGCTAAAGCTTTTCTAATGTCAAGTATCTTTTCCTTCGACCGTGAGATTGTGCAACTCCCGGATACCGTAGGAGTGCTTTGGGTGTATCAAACGTCACAACGTAACTGGGTGACCATAAAGGTGCACTACGGGTACCTCCGAAAGTGTCTGTTGGGTTGGTACGAATCGAGATCGGGATTTGTCACTCCGTGTGACGGAGAGGTATCTCTGGGCCCACTCGGTAGAACATCATCATGAGCTCAATGTGACTAAGGAGTTAGTCACACGATGACGTGCTACGGAACGAGTAAAGAGACTTACCGTAACGAGATTGAACAAGGTATAGGTATACCGACGATCGAATCTCGGGCAAGTTCTATACCGACAGACAAAGGGAATCGTATACGGGATTGATTGAATCCTTGACATCCTGGTTCATCCGATGAGATCATCATGGAGCTAGTGGGAGCCACCATGGGTATCCAGACCCCGCTGATGGTTATTGGCCAGAGAGGTGTCTCGGTCATGTCTGCCTGTCTCCCGAACCCGTAGGGTCTACACACTTAAGGTTCGATGACACTAGGGTTATAGGGAATTGTTGTACGAGGTTACCGAAAGTTGTTCGGAGTCCAGGATGAGATCCCGGACGTCACGAGGAGCTCCGGAATGGTCCGGAGGTAAAGATTGATATATAGGACGGATGGTTTTGGACACCGGAAGTGTTTCGGGCGTCACCGGTAATGTACCGGGACCACCGAAGGGGGGCAACGACCCCGGGAAGCTAGATGGGCTAAGTGGGGAAGGGAACCAGCCCCTGGGTGGGCTGGTGCGCCCCCACCCAGCCCATGCGCACCACTGAAAGGGGGAAGGGGGAAACCCTAGCATAGGTGGGCCTAAGGCCCACCAGAGGGGTGCGCCACCCCTCCTCCCTGCCCTGGCCGCCGCACCCTCTCCCATCTGGGGCTGCCGCACCCCTTAGGGGTGGGAACCCTAAGGTCTGCGCCCCCTCCCTCTCCCCCTATATATAGTTGAGGGTTCGGGGCTGTTTGAGACACGGGTTCATCTCTCTCTCGGCGCAGCCCTGCTCCTCTCCCTCCTCCTCTCTGCCGGCGCTTGGCGAAGCCCTGCCGGGAGACCTCGTCTCTCCACCGACACCACGCCCTCGTGTTGCTGGACTTCTTCCCCAACCTCTCCCTCCTCCTTGCTGGATCAAGGTGTGGGAGACGTCACCAGGCTGCACGTGCGTTGAACGTGGAGGTGCCGTTGTTCGGCACTAGATCGGAATCGCCGCGAGTACGACTCCATCAACCGCATTCTAGCAACGCTTCCGCTTAGCGATCTTCAAATGTACGAAGATGCTCTTACCCCTCTCTCATTGCTGGTCTCTCCATAGGAAGATCTGAACATGCGTAGGAAAATTTTGAATTTATGCTACGTTCTCCAACAGTGGCATCCGAGCCAGGTTTTCTATGCGTAGATTCTATGCACGAGTAGAACACAAAAGTTGTGGGCGATGATTTGTCAATTTGCTTGCCGTTACTAGTCTTACTCTTTTCCGGCGGTATTGTGGGATGAAGCGGCCTGGACCGACCTTACACGTACGCTTACGTGAGACTGGTTCCACCGACAGACATGCACATCGTGCATAAAGGTGGCTAGCGGGTGTCTGTCTCTCCTACTCTAGTCGGGTTGGATTTGATGAAAAGGGTCCTTATGAAGGGTAAATAGCTTTGGCATATCATCGTTGTGGCTGTCACATAGGTAAGAAGGCATTCTTGCTAGAAACCCAAATCAGCCACGTAAAACTTGCAACAACAACTAGAGGACGTCTAACTTGTTTTTGCAGGGTTTTGACATGTGATGTGATATGGCCAAAGTTGTGATGTTGCATGTATGATGTATGAGATGATCATGTTATTGTAATAGGTTTCACGACTTGCATGTCGATGAGTATGACAACCGGCAGGAGCCATAGGAGTTGTCTTAATTTATTGCATGAGATGCAACGCCATGTGCTTACTACTTTTACTTCATTGCTAACGGTTAGCCATAGTAGTAGTGATAGTAGTAGTTGGCGTGACGACTTCACGGAGACACGATGATGGAGATCATGATGATGGAGATCATGGTGTCACGCCGGTGACGATGATGATCATGCGATGCCTGAAGATGGAGATCGAAAGAGCAAAGATGATAATGGCCATATCATGTCACTATATGATTGCATTGTGATGTTTTATCATGTTTTACATCTTATTGCTTAAAATGACGGTAGCATAATAAGATGATCCCTCTTAAAATTTCGAGAACGTATTCCCCTAAGTGTGCACCGTTGCGAAGGTTCGTTGTCTCGAAGCACCACGTGATGATCGGGTGTGATAGATTCTAACGTTCGCATACAACGGGTGTAAGCCAGATTTACACACGCAAAACACCTAGGTTGACTCGACGAGCTTAGCATGTACAGACATGACCTCGAATACAAGAGACCAAAAGGTCGAACAAGAGTAGTATGGTTGAATACGATCAGCATGAAGTTGCTCACCATGGTGACTAGTCTGTCTCACGTGATGATCGGACACGGGATAGTCAACATGGATCATGTATCACTTAGATGACTAGAGGGATGTCGATTTAAGTGGGAGTTCATACTTAATTTGATTAAATGAACTTAATTGTCATGAACTTAGTCTAAAAGTTATCTTTATAAATATTGTAGATGTCCAACGTCAACCTCAACTTCAACGCGTTCCTAGAGAAAAACAAGCTGAAAGATGATGGTAGCAACTATGCGGACTGGGTTCGCAACCTGAAGCTCATCCTTGAAGCAGCTAAAAAGGCTTATGTCCTTAATGCGCCGCTAGGTGACCCTCCCGCTCCCGCAGCAGCCCAGGACATTCTGAACGTCTGGCAAGCGCGGAGTGATGACTACTCTCTGGTCAGGTGTGGCATGTTATACAGTTTAGAAACGGGGATCCAAAGGCGTTTTGAGCAACACGAGGCATATGAGATGTTCCAGGAGCTGAAGCTAGTTTTTCAAGCTCATGCCCGTGTCGAGAGATATGAAGTCTCCGACAAGTTCTTCAGCTGTAAGATGGAGGAGAACAGTTCTGTCAGTGAGCACATACTCAAAATGTCTGGGTTACACGGTCGTCTGACTTCACTTGGAGTCGAACTTCCCGATGATGCTATCATTGACAGAATCCTCCAGTCTCTCCCACCAAGCTACAAAGGCTTTGTGCTTAGCTACAACATGCAAGGGATGAAGAAGACCATTCCCGAATTGTACTCGATGCTCAAGTCTGCAGAAGTAGAAATCAAGAAGGAGCATCAAGTCTTGATGGTCAACAAGACCACTAGTTTCAAGAAAGGCAGGGGTAAGAAGAACTTCAAGAAAGACGGCAAAGTTGTTGCCGCGCCCGGTAAGCCAGATGCCGGGAAGAAGAAAAAGAACGGACCCAAACCTGAGACTGAGTGCTTCTATTGCAAGGGAAAAGGTCACTGGAAGCGGAACTGCCCCAAATACTTAGCGGACAAGAAGGCCGGCAACGTTAAAGGTATATATGATATACATGTTATTGATGTGTACCTTACCAGCGCTCGTAGTAGCTCCTGGGTATTTGATACCGGTGCTGTTGCTCACATTTGCAACTCAAAGCAGGAACTGCGGAATAAGCGGAGACTGGCCAAGGACGAGGTGACGATGCGCGTCGGGAATGGTTCAAAGGTCGATGTGATCGCCGTTGGCACTCTACCTCTACATCTACCGTCGGGATTAGTTTTAAACCTTAATAATTGTTATTTATTACCAGCTTTAAGCATGAACATTGTATCAGGGTCTTGCTTGATGCGAGACGGCTACTCATTTAAGTCAGAGAATAATGGTTGTTCTATTTATATGAGTGATATGTTTTATGGTCATGCTCCGCTGGTGAATGGTTTATTCTTGATGAATCTCGATCGTGATGTTACACATATTCATAGTGTGAGTACCAAAAGATGCAAAGTTGATAATGATAGTCCCACACACTTGTGGCACTGCCGCCTTGGTCATATCGGCGTTAAGCGCATGAAGAAGCTCCATACTGATGGACTATTAGAGTCTCTTGACTTTGAATCATTTGACACATGTGAACCGTGCCTCATGGGCAAGATGACTAAGACTCCATTCTCAGGAATAATGGAGAGAGCAACCGACTTATTGGAAATAATACATACTGATGTGTGTGGTCCAATGAACGTCGAAGCTCGCGGTGGTTATCGTTATGTTCTCACTCTCACCGATGATTTGAGTAGGTATGGGTATATCTACTTGATGAAGCACAAATTTGAGACGTTTGAAAAGTTCAAGGAATTTCAGAGTGAGGTTGAGAATCAACGTGACAGAAAAATTAAATGTCTACGATCTGATCGTGGAGGAGAATATTAGAGTCACGAGTTTGGCACACACCTAAGGAAGTGTGGAATCGTTTCACAACTGACGCCGCCTGGCACACCGCAGCACAATGGAGTGTCTGAACGTCACAATCGCACTTTATTAGATATGGTACGATCTATGATGTCTCTCACCGACTTACCGCTATCACTTTGGGGATACGCATTAGAAACTGCAGCATTCACTTTAAATAGGGCACCGTCTAAATCCGTTGAGACGACACCGTATGAACTATGGTTTGGCAAGAAACCTAAGTTGTCGTTTCTTAAAGTTTGGGGCTGCGATGCTTATGTGAAGAAACTTCAACCAGAAAAGCTCGAACCCAAAGCGGAGAAATGCGTATTCATAGGATACCCTAAGGAAACTATTGGGTATACCTTCTATCTTAGATCCGAAGGTAAAACCTTTGTTGCCAAGAACGGATCCTTTCTAGAGAAAGAGTTTCTCTCGAAAGAAGTAAGCAGGAGGAAGGTAGAACTTGATGAGGTAATTACACCCCCTCTCGAACAGGAAAGTAGCGCAGCGCAAGAAGTTGTTCCTGTGGTGCCTACACTAAGTGAAGAGGAAGTTAATGATGATGATCATGAAGCTTCGGATCAAGTTACTACTGAACCACGAAGGTCCACAAGGGTACGCTCCGCACCAGAGTGGCACGGCAACCCTGTGATGGAAATCATGTTGTTAGACAACGGTGAACCTTCGAACTATGAAGAAGCGATGGCGGGCCCGGATTCCAACAAATGCCTTAAGGCCATGAAATCTGAGATAGGATCCATGTATGAGAACAAAGTATGGACTTTGGTGGACTTGCCCGATGACCGGCGAGCCATAGAAAATAAATGGATCTTCAAGAAGAAGACTGATGCAAACGGTGATGTAACCGTTTACAAAGCTCGACTTGTCGCAAAGGGTTTTCGACAAATTCAAGGAGTTGACTACGAAGAGACTTTCTCTCCCGTAGCGAAGCTGAAATTAGTCCGAATCATGTTAGCAATTGCCGCCTTTTATGATTATGAAATTTGGCAAATGGTCGTCAAAACAGCGTTCCTTAACAGGAACCTTAAGGAAGAGTTGTATATGATGCAACCAGAAGGTTTTGTCGACCTAAGGGTGCTAACAAAGTGTGCAAGCTCCAACGCTCCATCTATGGACTGGTGCAAGCATCTCGGAGTTGGAACATTCGCTTTACTGAGGTGATTAAAGCGTTTGGGTTCATACAGGTTTACGGAGAAGCCTGTCTATACAAGAAAGTGAGTGGGAGCTCTGTAGCTTTCCTCATACTATATGTGGATGACATATTATTGATGGGGAATAATATAGAGATGTTGGAGAGCATAAAGGCCTATTTGAACAAGAGTTTTTCAATGAAGGACCTTGGAGAAGCTGCATACATATTAGGCATCAAGATCTATAGAGATAGATCGAGACGCCTCATAGGTCTTTCGCAAAGTACATACCTTGACAAGATATTGAAGAAGTTAAATATGGAAAACTCAAAGAAAGGGTTCTTGCCAGTTTTGCAAGGTATGAGATTGAGTAAGACTCAGTCGCCGACCACGGCAGCAGATAGAGAGAAGATGAGTTCTGTCCCCTACGCTTCAGCCGTGGGCTCTCTAATGTATGCCATGCTGTGTACCAGACCTGATATAAACCTTGCCATAAGTTTGGTAGGGAGGTACCAAAGTAATCCCGGTCCGGAACACTGGACAGCGGTCAAGAATATCCTTAAGTACCTGAAAAGGACTAAGGAAATGTTTCTCGTTTATGGAGGTGACGAAGAGCTCGTCGTAAAGGGTTACGTCGACGCTAGCTTCGACACAGATCCGGATGACTCTAAGTCACAGACCGGATACATATATGTATTGAATGGTGGGGCAGTGAGCTGGTGCAGCAGCAAGCAAGAAGTCGTTGCAGCATCTACATGTGAAGCGGAGTACATAGCTACTTCAGAAGCGGCTCATGAAGGAATTTGGATGAAGGAGCTCATCACCGACCTTGGAGTGGTTCCAAGCGCGTCGGGTCCTATGACACTCTTCTGTGATAACACTGGAGCCATTGCCATAGCCAAGGAGCCCAGGTTTCACCGGAAGATGAAGCACATCAAGCGCCGCTACAACTCCATCCAGGACCATGTCGAGAGTGGAGTGATAGATATTTGTAAAGTACACACGGATCTGAATATTGCCGACCCGTTGACTAAACCTCTTCCACGAGCAAAACATGATCAACACCATAATGCTATGGGTGTTCGAAACATCACAATGTAACTAGATTATTGACTCTAGTGCAAGTGGGAGACTGTTGGAAATATGCCCTAGAGGCAATAATAAAATAGTTATTATCATATTTCCCTGTTCATGATAATCGTCTATTGTTCATGCTATAATTGTATTAACAGGAAACAGTAATACATGTATGAATAAATAGATCACAATGTGTCCCTAGCAAGCCTCTAGTTGGCTAGCTCGTTAGTCAATAGATGATCATGGTTTCCTGATCATGGGCATTAGATGTCATTGATAACGGGATCACATCATTGGGAGAATGATGTGATGGACAAGACCCAATCCTAAGCCTAGCACTAGATCGTATTGTTCGTATGCTAAAGCTTTTCTAATGTCAAGTATCTTTTCCTTCGACCGTGAGATTGTGCAACTCCCGGATACCGTAGGAGTGCTTTGGGTGTATCAAACATAACAACATAACTGGGTGACCATAAAGGTGCACTACGGGTACCTCCGAAAGTGTCTGTTGGGTTGGTACGAATCGAGATCGGGATTTGTCACTCCGTGTGACGGAGAGGTGTGTCTGGGCCCACTCGGTAGAACATCATCATGAGCTCAATGTGACTAAGGAGTTAGTCACACGATGACGTGCTACGGAACGAGTAAAGAGACTTACCGGTAACGAGATTGAACAAGGTATAGGTATACCGACGATCGAATCTCGGGCAAGTTCTATACCGACAGACAAAGGGAATCGTATACGGGATTGATTGAATCCTTGACATCGTGGTTCATCCAATGAGATCATCGTGGAGCTAGTGGGAGCCACCATGGGTATCCAGACCCCGCTGATGGTTATTGGCCAGAGAGGTGTCTCGGTCATGTCTGCCTGTCTCCCGAACCCGTAGGGTCTACACACTTAAGGTTCGATGACGCTAGGGTTATAGGGAATTGTTGTACGAGGTTACCGAAAGTTGTTCGGAGTCCCGGATGAGATCCCGGACGTCACGAGGAGCTCCGGAATGGTCTGGAGGTAAAGATTGATATATAGGACGGATGGTTTTGGACACCGGAAGTGTTTCAGGAGTCACCGGTAATGTACCGGGACCACCGGGACCACCGGAGGTGGTCCCGGGGGACCACCGAAGGGGGGCAACGACCCCGGGAGGCTAGATTGGCTAAGTGGGGAAGGGAACTAGCCCCTAGGTGGGCTGGTGCGCCCCCCACCCAGCCCATGCGCACCAGAGAAATGGGGAAGGGGGAAACCCAAGCATAGGTGGGCCTAAGGCCCACCAGAGGGGTGCGCCACCCTCCTCCCTGCCCTGGCTGCCGCCCCCTCTCCCATCTGGGGCTGCCGCACCCCTTGGAGGTGGGAACCCTAAGGGCTGCGCCCCCTCCCTCTCCCCCTATATATAGTTGAGGGTTCGGGCTGTTTGAGACACGGGTTCATCTCTCTCTCGGCGCAGCCCTGCTCCTCTCCCTCCTCCTCTCTGCCAGCGCTTGGCGAAGCCCTGCCGGGAGACCTCATCTCTCCACCGACACCACGCCGTCGTGTTGCTGGACTTCTTCCCCAACCTCTCCCTCCTCCTTGCTGGATCAAGGTGCGGGAGACGTCACCGGGCTGCACGTGTGTTGAACGCGGAGGTGCCGTTGTTGGGCACTAGATCGGAATCGCTGCGAGTACGACTCCATCAACCGCATTCTAGCAATGCTTCCACTTATCGATCTTCAAAGGTACGAAGATGCTCTTACCCCTCTCTCGTTGCTGGTCTCTCCATAGGAAGATCTGAACATGCGTAGGAAAATTTTGAATTTATGCTACGTTCTCCAACACTAACACGGGTTGACGCTGTTTTCAGCACAATTGCCATGGTGTTGTTTTTGTGCAGAAATAAAAGTTCTCGGAATGTCCTGAAAATTTACAGAGAATTTTTTTGGCATAAAATAAAAATACCTGCGCAAAGATCCACCGCAGGGGGCGTGCCAGTGGGCCACAAGCCCCTGGGCCGCGGCCACCCCCCCAGGCCGCGCCATGAGGGCTTGTGGGGCCCACGTGGCACCACCGCCCCCAAACTCAGCTCTATATCTTCCGTGTCGCTCGGAAAAAAATCAAAGAGAAGGTTTCATCGCGTTTTACGATACAGAGGCGCCGCCACCTCCCGTTCTTCATCTGGAGGGCAGATCTGGAGTCCGTTTTGCGCTCCGGAGAGGGGAAATCGTCGCCATCGTCATCATCAACCTTCCTCCATCGACAATTCCATGATGCTCTTCACCATTCGTGAGTAATCTCATCGTAGGCTTGCTGGACGGTGATAAGTTGGATGAGATCTATCATGTAATCGAGTTAGTTTTGACGGCGATTGATCCCTAGTATCCACTATGTTCTAGATTGATGTTGCTACTACTTTGCCATGCTTAATGCTTGTCACTAGGGCCCGAGTGCCATGATTTTAGATCTGAACCTATTATGTTGTCGCCAATATATGTGTGTTTTAGATCCTATCTTGCAAGTTGTGGTCACCTACTATGTGTTATGACCCGGCAACCCCAGAGTGACAATAGCCGGAACCACTCCCGGAGATGACCATAGTATGAGGAGTTCATGTATTCACCGTGTGTTAATGCGTTGGTCCGGTTCTTTATTAAAAGGAGAACCTTAATGTCTCGCAGTTTCCATTAGGACGTCGCTGCCACGGGAGGGATGGACAATAGATGTTATGCAAGTTCTTTTCCCTAAGCATGTATGACTACATACGGAATACATGCCTACATTAGATTGACGAACGGGAGCTAGTTAATTATCTCTCCGTGTTATAGCTATTACATGATGAATCACATCCGTCATACTCATCCATCACCGATCCACTGCCTACGAGACTTTTACTACTGGTCCTTGCTACGTTACTTTGTCCAGGCTTGTCCCTTGCTACAAAAGGGATTGGGCCACTTTGCTACTACTGTTACTCTGCTGCTGCTGCTACTCCTGTTCCTTGCTACTTCGTTGTTACTTGTTACAAGATCCTTTTTCGACACCGTTGTTGGGTTAGGAATAGTTCTTTGTCCACGTGCAACCTACTGGCGCCATTGATACAACAGTTAGGAATAGTCTGCCATCAACAGATTTGTTTCCGACACCGTTGCAATCATACTACTTTGCTACTGATACTTTGCTTGCAGACACTAATCTTTCAGGTGTGGTTGAATCTCACAAACTCAGCTACTAATACTTGAGAATATTCTTTCGCTTCCCCTTGAGGCAAATCAACAAATTTGGGTTGAATACTCTACCCTCAAAAACGGTTGCGATCCCCTACACTTGTGGGTTATCAGCCACCCAAAATTATTTATCTCTGTCTTCAACGCTTGAGCTCTGGCACCTCTGCAAATCAATGCTTCCCTCTGCGAAGGGCCTATCTATTTATGTTTTTGTTGAGTCATCCTCTTCTTATAAAAGCACCAATTAGAGAGCACCTGTGTCATTTTTATGCTTTGCTTTTGACTGATGTTGAGTATGACTGTGACTGGATCTTCTTTGCCATGAATTACAATGTTCAGTCAGCCCTTGGACTTTGAAGGTGCTCCGCATTTATGCTTTGCAGTCTCAGAAAGAGCTAGCGAGATACCATCTATTCACACTGCTTCATGATTGTTTTGATTGAAGTGTTGACGTTTGAAACTTATTATTATTGCTCTCTAGTTGATTATGCCATTGATATGAGTTTACCGTGAGACCTAGATGTCATTTGCTTATGTGGTTTGCTTATGATCTTGCTGAAATTCTGGATATGAGTTAGGCATAATTGCAACAACAAGATCAAACAGAGTTCGTAAAAGTTTTTCTTTTGTCTCTTTCAGTTTGTCAACTGAATTTCTTGAGGACAAGCAAGGCTTTAAGCTTGGGGGAGTTGATACATCTCTGTCGTATCTACTTTTCCGAACTCTTTTGCCCTGGTTTTGCACTCTAATTTGCATGATTTGAATGGAACTAACCCAGACTAACGCTGTTTTCAGCAGAATTGCCATGGTGTTGTTTTTGCGCAAAACTAAAAGTTCTCGGAATGACCTGGAAATTTACGGGGATTTTTTGTGGAATAAATAAAAAATACTGGTGCAAGAATCAACCGAAGAAGTGGAGCGTGCAGCCCACAAGCCCACCAGGCGCGGCCCCCCTGGCCGCGCCTTGCAGGCTTGTGGGGCCAACGGAGCTCCACCGCCTCCAATTCCAGCTCTATTTAGTCCCTTCTGTCCGGAAAAAAATCAGGGAGAAGAGTTCATTGCGTTTTACGATACGGAGGCGCCGCCACCTCCTGTTCTTCCTTTGGAGGGAAGATCTGGAGTCCGTTCTGGGCTCCGGAGAGGGGAGACCGTTGCCATCGCAGTCACCAACCTTCCTTCATCGCCAATTCCATGATGCTCTTCATCGTTCGTGAGTAGTCTCATCGCACGCTTGCTGGACAGTGATGGGTTGGATGAGATCTATCATGTAATCGAGTTAGTTTTGACGGGGATTGATCCATAGTATCCACTATGTTCTAAGATTGATGTTGCTACTACTTTGCCATGCTTAATGCTTGTCACTAGGGCCCGAGTGCCATGATTTCAGATCTGAACCTATTATGTTCTCGTCAATACATGTGTGTTTTTGATCCTATCTTGCAAGTTGTAGTCACCTACTATGTCTTATGACCCGGAGTGACAACAGCCGGAACCACTCCCGGAGATGACCATAGTATGAGTAGTTCATGTATTCACTAAGTGTTAATTCGTTGGTCCGGTTCTCTATTAAAAGGAGAACCTTAATATCCCGTAATTCCATTAGGACCCCGCTGCCACGGGAGGGGTGGACAATAGATGTCATGCAAGTTCTTTTCCCTAAGCACGTATGACTACATACGGAATACATGCCTACATTAAATTGACGAACTAGAGCGAGTTACATATCTCTTCGTGTTATAACTGTTGCATGATGAATACCATCCGGCGTAATTATCTATCACCGATCCAATGCCTACGAGTTTTTCCTACTGGTCCTTGCTATGTTACTTTGCCGCTACTACTGTCACTACTGCTACTGTTACTCTTTCGCTACTGCTGTCACTGCTGCTACTGTTACTCTTTCGCTACTGCTGTTGCTGCTACTACTGTTACCATTGCTACTGTTGCTATCACACTACTCTGCTACTGATACTTTGCTGCAGATACTAAGTCTTTAAGGTGTGGTTGAATTGACAACTCAACTACTAATACTTGAGAATATTCTTTGGCTTCCCCTTGTGTCGAATCAACAAATTTGGGTTGAATATTCTACCCTCGAAAACTGTTGCGATCCCCTATACTTGTGGGTTATCAGGCACCACGACAACGGCCAACTGGTCTAACCATCTTGTTAAAATTTAACATGGATAGTTTAGATAGCGTAATTGCATGGGTATGGGATCACTCATGAAGTAACAAGCATAATGAAAGGAAAATGTGATAGATACTTCATAGTAGTCAGGTATGACATAGAGATTCATACATAATTTTGATTACAAACGAGCGGTTACAACTTCGGGATTTCAGATAACCTAGACCGACTAGGTGACACACACTCACGCGGTGGAGGGATAGAACAACTCGACATAGGGATAATGCTACATCAACTTCGGGGATAACCATAGAAGCGAGGCAATTGACAGTGACCCGAAACGACAAAGCCTGGGGCAGGATTCTGCATACCATGGACACTCTGATGCATGTACTGGTCCCAAACAGGCAGCAGAGGTCCACGTGAAGGAGTACGACCTCCAACAGCAGGCCATTCAAGACCTGGTGGTAGCTCTGTCCTGGACGGGTAAAGATGTACTTTGGATGTATCCTCGCGCTCAGTGCTCGTAGCAACTATGTCATAGCATTGTAAATACGAGTATGGGTGGCATACAATTCAATAGTCATAGCTCGGAAATCATGATCCAGCGCCTCAATATACTGAATCAGAACGTCTGGGACGTAGCCAGTGCATCACGATGCATGACATGGCAATATGTAGTGCTAGGGATGAGCTAACGCAGTACTACACGTCATGTTGAGGTGGAGGAGGCGGTCATCAGTGAATCTCCTGGCGCGGTCCTAGACAGCGGGGAGGCCGGAGAGCACGTAGGAGACAACGGCCATGGTGTCGGTGACGCAGGTCTAAGCGAGGAGAGGAAGGGGGCGAGCGAGGGGGGACAGGCTGTGCTTGGGTTCGAAGGGGAGGTCGCGGGGTCCTTGTAGGTCTGGTGACGCCAGGGAATAGCCGCCACGACGTCGGGCACGACCGATGGTGCGCATCGGCTATCGCCACGTCCCCCCGATGAATAGAGGTAGGGACGGGGGGCACGTGGGCTGGGCCTATGGTTGGGCCAACCACTTTGGCCTAAGGCCTAGTCTCGCCTGGCTTTTTCCCTTTTTCTTTTTCTTTTATTTTCTGTGTTAGTTTTAGTTTTATTTATTTCTATTTTGTAATTATTTTAATATCATTTGACATTTGTAAATTATGACACTTGGCCCAATATTTATATAGCAATATGTGGTACTGCCACAAAAAGTTTGGAGGGCTTTCAGAATTTATTTAAACCAAAAGGGAATTTAATAATTGAGTTGGCCCCTGCTATAATTATTTTGAGGCACCGGAACACTTGATAAAATGTTGGTTCATATTTTATATTTACTAGGTAATTATTTGCAATCCAACCATGATTTTAGTTTTCATATTTGACAAAAAACTTAATCCACTTATTAAAAGGAGTTTGAATTTGAAATGGAATTTGAAATGAGGTATGATTCAAAGTTTGATCAAGCATTGTTTAGCAAAGGCATTAGCTTAATTTTGGCCATCACTGTAGCTTAATTACAATGATGAGCGTAGCTTAATCCAAGGATGTCAAAGTTCTCTCAAAATAATTGAGTGGGAGGAAGATAGAACTTCAATTAGAGAGTAGCAAAACACATAAAGATGTTTCTGTGACTCCTACGCCAATTGAATAGGAAGCTTATGATGATGATCATGAAGCTCCACATCAAGTCATTACCGAACCTCGTAGGTCGACAAGGACACGTATTGCCCCTTGAGTGGTACGGTGATCCTGTCTTGGAAATCATATTGTTAGACAATGATGAGCCTACGAACTATGAGGAAGCAATGATGGGCCCGGATTTTGACAAATGGGCAAGACCATGAAATCCAAGATAGGATCCGTGTATGAAAACCAAGTATAGATTTTGGTAGACTTGCCCGATGACCGGCATGACATTATGTACAAATGGATCTTTAAGAAGAAGAGAGATGATGATGGTAATGTCACCATTTATAAAGCTCGACTTGTTGCAAAGAGGTTTTTGACAAGTTCAAGGAGTTGACTACGATGAGACTTTCTCACCCATAGCTATACCAAAGTATGTTGGCATTATGTTAGCAGTTGCTGCATTTTTCGATTATGAAATATGGCAGATGGATGTCAAAACATCATTTCCTTAACGGTTTCCGTAAGGAAAGGTTGTATGTGATACAACCGAACGGTTTTATCAATCCAAAGGATGCTAAAAGGTATGCAAGCTCCAACGATCCTTCTATGGACTGGTGCAAGCATCTCGGAGTTGAAATATACACTTTGATAGCTAATCAAAGATTTTGGGTTTATACGAAGTTTATGAAGCAACTTTTATTTACAAGAATGTGACTGGGAGCACTATAGCATTCCTGATAAGTATATGTCGATGGCATATTGTTGATTGGAAATGATGTAGAATTTCTGGAAAGCATAAAGGGTCGTTTGAAAGGAGTTTTTCAAAGGAAGACCTGGGAAAAGCTGCTTACATATTGGGGATTGCTACTTCTCAAACAACAGCGCCAGAAATTGACACGCTGACGGAGACTTGCTTGCGTTGGTTTTTCCCTTGAAGAGGAAAGGGTGATGCAGCACAGGAACAATAAGTATTTCCCTCAGTTTGAGAACCAAGGTATCAATCCAGTAGGAGAATCTCGTCAAGTCGAGAGTACATGCGCAAACACAAAAGAGCTTGCACCCAACGCTTTTAAAGGGGTTGACAATCCCTCCAAGATTGTTTGCAAAGTGAGATCTGAAGGCGGAAAGTGCAAGGAAATAAAAAGTGTAAGGCTGAAAATATGGCGTGGAGTAGCCCCGGGGGCCATAGTGTTCACTAGAGGCTTCTCTCAAAATAGCAAATATCACGGTGGGTGAAAAAATTATTGTCGAGCAATTGATAGAACCGCGCAAAGTCATGACGATATCTAAGGCAATGATCATACATATAGGCATCACGTCCGAGACAAGTAGACCGATACTTTCTGCATCTACTACTATTACTCCACACATCGACCGCTATCGAGCATGCATCTAGTGTATTGAGTTCATGACGAACAGAGTAACGCCTTAAGCAAGATGACATGATGTAGAGGGATAATCTCAAACCAATGATGAAAACCCCATCTTTTTACCCTTGATGGCAACAACACGATGCGTTCCTCGCTACCCCTTCTGTCGCTGGGTGAGGTCACCGCACGGTATGAACCCAAAACCAAGCACTTCTCCCATTGCAAGAATCATAGATCTAGTTGGCCAGACAAAACCCACAACTCGAAGAGAATTACAAGGATATGAAATCAAGCATAAGAGAGATCAGAAGAAACTCAAATAAGATTCATAGATAATCTGATCATTAATCCAGAATTCATCGGATCTCGACAAACACACCGCAAAAGAAGATTACATGGGATAGATATCCATGAAGATCATGGAGAACTTTGTATTGAAGATCCAAGAGAGAGAAGAAGCCATCTAGTTACTAGCTATGGACCCATAGGTCTATGGTGAACTACTCACGCATCATCGGAGAGGTCATGGTGTTGATGAAGAAGCCCTCCGTGTCGGAATCCCCCCTCCGGCAGGGCACCAGAACGTGCCCCAGATGGGATCTTGCGGAGACAGAAGCTTGCGGCGGCGGAAAAGTACTTTCGATGATCTCCTTATTTTTTGGGATTTTTGGGAATATATAGGCGCAAAACCTAGGGCAAAGGGGCCTCAGGGATGGTCACATTGACTCGGCATATCAAAAGGCTATGGAGATGCCCATTAATAGATATCAATGTGAATGAGTAGGGATTGCCATACAAGAGATCCACTAGAGCTATAAGTATGTGAAAGCTCAAAAGTAGAACTAGTGGGTGTGCATCCAACTTGCTTGCTCACGAAGACCTAGGGCAATTTTGAGGAAGCCCATCATTGGAATATACAAGCCAAGTTATATAATGAAGATTCCCACTAGCATATGGTATTGACAAAGCAAGAAGCTCTCAATCATGAAGAACATGGTGCTATTATGAAGCACAAGTGTGGAAAAAGACAGTAGCATTGTCCCTTCTCTCTTTTTTAATTATTTTTTTATTTGGGCACTTGGGCCTCTTTTTTTCTCTTTTCTCCTTTTTTATTTGGGATCTTTGGCCTCTCTTTTTTTTCCTCACATGGGACCATGCTCTAATAATGATGATGATCACACTTTTATTTACTCACAGCTCAAAGCTTAGAACGATGATGACTCTATAGGAAATGCCTCCGGCAGTGTACCGGGATGTGCAACGATCTAGCATGGCGTATGACGTTGAAACATCTCGCTAGATATCTTACGATCATGCAATGGCAATATGAGAGTGACAGCACAAGTCATGAGACGGAACGGTGGGAGTTGCATGGCAATATATCTCGGAATGGCTATGAAAATGCCATAGTAGGTAGGTATGGTGGCTGTTTTGAGGAAGGCATATGGTGGGTTTGTGTACCGGCGAAAGTTGCGCGGAACTAGAGAGACTAGCAAAGGTGGAAGGTGAAAGTGCATGTATACCATGGACTCACATTAGTCATGAAGAACTCACATACTTGTTGCGAAAGTTTTTATTAGTAATCGAAACAAAGTGCTAAACGCATACTCCTAGGGGAAGGATTGGTAGGTGTTAACCATCGCGTGATCCCGACCTCAACACAAAGGATGACAATCAATAGATCAATTATGCTCCGACTTCCTAACATAGTGGTTCACCATACGTGCATGCTACGGGAATCACTAACTTCAACACAAGTATTTCTAGATTCACAACACCCTACTAACATAACTCTTAATATTACCGAATCCACGTCTCAAAACTAATTGAGACGAATCAAGACTTCTCTTTCTACTCAATGCACATGAAGATGGAGGTTTTTGTATCCTCTTTGGGTACCTATCACATTTGGGACTACTTTCATAGCATAAGCCAACTACCAAGTCACACACCGTCGTGCTCTAAAAGATATAAGTGAAGCACATAAAGCAAAAGTATCTAGCTCAAAAGATATAAGTGAAGCACTATGAGCATTCAAGCAAAATCACGATGAGTGCATGTCTCTCTCTCTCAAAAAGGTGTGCAGCAAGGATGATTGTGACACAACAAAAAGAAAAGACTCCTCATACGTCTCAAATGTATCTATAATTTTTTATGGTTTCACGTTGTTATCTTGTCTTCTTTAGATGTTTTATGTACCTTTTATATCCTTTTTGGGACTAACTTATTAATTCAGTGCCAGTTCCTATTTTTCCGTGTTTTTGACTCTTTTCAGATCTGATTTTGGAACGGAGTCCAAACGGAAGAAAAACCCCGAAATGATTTTTTTTCCCGAATGGAAGAAAATCAGGGGGGCCTTTGGGCCCAGCCAGGTGGGCTCCAGGGAGCCCACAAGCCCCCACTCCGCCACCAGGGGGAGGCGGTGGTGGCACGGCTTGTAGTCTCCCTGGCCTCCCCCTGACCTAGATCATTGGCCTATATATTCCCAAATATTCAGCAAAAAATCAGGGAAACCTTGAAAATACTTTTTCACCGCCGCAAGCTTCCGTTTCCGCGAGATCTCATCTGGAGACCCTTCCCGGCACCCTGCTGGAGGGGACTTTGGAGTTGGAGGGCTTCTTCATCATCATCATCGCCCCTCCAGTGACTCGTGAGTAGTTCACCTCAGACCTACGGGTCCGTAGTTAGTAGCTAGATGGCTTCTTCTCTCTCTTGGATCTTCAATACATAGTTCTCCATGATCTTCATGGAGATCTATCCGATGTAATCTTCTTTGGCGGTGTGTTTGTCGAAATCCGATGAATTGTGGGTTTGTGATCAGATTATCTATGATATATATTTGAGTCTTTGCTGATTTCTTATATGCATGATTTGATATCCTTGTAAGTCTCTCCGAGTCTTGGGTTTTGTTTGGCCAACTAGATCTATGATTCTTGCAATGGGAGAAGTGCTTGGTTTTGGGTTCTACCATGTGGTGACCTTTCCCAGTGACAGTAGGAGCAGCAAGGCACACATCAAGTAGTTGCCATCAAGGGTAAAAAGATGGGATTTTTATCATTGGTTTGATATTATCCCTCTACATCATGTCATCTTGCTTAAGGCGTTACTCTGTTCTTATGGACTTAATACACTAGATGCATGCTGGATAGCGGTCGACGTGTGGAGTAATAGTAGTAGATGCAGAAAGTATCGGTCTACTTGTTTTGGACATGATGCCTATAGATATAATCATTGCATAGATATCGTCACGACTTTGCGCGGTTCTATCAATTGCTCGACAGTAATTTGTTCACCCACCGTCTACTTGCTTTTATGAGAGAAGCCACTAGTAAACACTACGCCCCCCGGGTCTATTCACATCCATCGTTTACACCTCCGCTTTTACTTTTCTTCGTTACTTTGTTGCTTTCAGTTCTCACTTGGAAAACAATCTATAAGGGATTGACAACCCCTTCATAGCGTTGGGAGCAAGTTTTGTGTTTGTGCAGGATCTTGGGATACTCCTCCATCGGATTGATACCTTGGTTCTCAAACTGAGGGAAATACTTACCACCGCTACGCTACATCACCCTTTCCGCTTCGAGGGGAAACCAATGCAAGGCTCCAAGGCCACGGGGGAAATCCTTTGCATACTTTCCTAGGAAGTCCCTTAAGGCATAGCTGTAGCTGAAGGATTCCTGGAGCCGTTGCCGGGGAGGAGCACGTCAAGATAATTTCCCGACTACGTGCCTATTTCTGGCGCCATTCGAAGGTCTTTTGTTACTGTAGCAAAAGTATTTCTGGCGCCGTTGCCGGGGAAGAGAAATCAAGATCTATCCAAGTAGGTCTCACAAACTCTTCTCTTGCATTTACTTTTGTTGCCAGTTGCCTCTCCTTTGCCTCTCCCCCACTTCACATTTGCCGTTTTCAATTGCCTTTCTCCTTAGTCGTTTTCTTTTTCCTTTTGCCTTTTTCGTTCGCCCTTTTTCTCTCACTTTCTTTCTGTTCGCTTGTGTGCCATGTGCCTTCAATATGCTTGCATCTTCGTTTGTTAATCTCTTTAAGAGACCCACTCTTGTGGAACGAATTGCAAGTGAGTTGACGACACTTGACTATCTTCATGGAGTTTTGCTAGAGAGACGTGAATCTGAAAATTGTGTGGAATAAAATTATGAAGCGACTCACGAGGGTTCCTTGGATGAAAAGCATGATTGCAATGGTTTCAGTATAAATTCTATTAGTGACAATCATGCTAAAAATATGCAAAATCCTAAGCTTGGGGATGCTAGTTTTGCTTTGTCCACTACTTGTTGCAATAATCATGATTGGGATGACGATCTTTCTTATGATCTTGAAAATTTGTTCAAACCTCATGATGAATATGATAATTGCAACAATATTGAAAGTGGGATTGGAGAAGTCATGACTTCAGTTGATGATAATCCCACTATTTTTTAAGAGCGTCAACTTTGCATGCATGTGGATCGTGAAAAGAATATCCTATGGGATAGCTATATTGTTGAATTTGAATATGATCCCACGTGTAATTGCTATGAGAGAGGAAAATATTGTGGTAGAAACCTTCATGTTACCAAATCACCTCTCGTGATATTCAGATTGCTCTTGTCTTTTTCTTCTTCCTTGCATATGGTAGCTATTGGTTGTCTTGACAATTTATTTTCCTATAAAATGCCTATGCATAGGAAGTATGTTAGACTTAGATGTGATTTTCACATGCTTTAGGATGCTCTCATTGTGCTTCAATTCTTGTCTTTTGTGAGAGCATCATTGAATGCCTAGCTAAGGCCGTTAAACAAAAGTGTTTGTTGGGAGGCAACCCAACGAATCTATCCTTTTTCTTTCTGTTTTTTGTTTTCCACACTTTCATAATTCTGTTATGATTGTGTTTTTTGTGTTTCTTTTTGCGTTTGTGCCAAGCAAAACCGTTATGATTAGTCTTGGGGATGATCGTTTGGTCATACTTGAAAAGACAGAAACTTTCTGCTCACGAAAAGAATTTTCATTTTTTTATGTAAGAGATTTTGAGTTAATTCTATTTGCTGCTGATTGCTACGCAAATTATACACACTCCCGTAATGTTTCAGAATTTTCGGAGTAACAGAGGTATACGAAATATACAGATTGCTACAGACTGGTCTGCTGTTAACAGATTCTGTTTTTTGTTGTGTTGGTTGCTTATTTTGATGAAACTATGGATAGTATCGGGGAGATTAGCCATGGAAGATCGAAAGTACAGTAACCCAACATCAGCACAAGTAGAATTTAAGTTTTCTACAGTACCTAAGAAGTGGTGGTTTGCTTTCTTGTACTAATGTTATCACGAGTTTCTGTTTAAGTTTCGTGTTGTGAAGTTTTCAAGTTTTGGGTGAAGTTCTTATGGACAAAGAGATAAAGAATGGCAAGAGCTCAAGCTTGGGGATGCCCAAGGCACCCCAAGAGATTCAAGGATGTCGTGAAAGCCTAAGCTTGGGGATGTCCCGGGAAGGCATCCCCTCTCTCGTCTTCAATCCATCGGTAACGTTACTTGGGGCAATATTTTTATTCACCAGATGTTATGTGTTTTTGCTTGGAGGGCCTTGTATCGTAGGAGTTTTTTATTTTTGTTGTGTCGCAATCATCCTTTCTGCACACCTAGATAGAGCGACATGCACACACCGTGATTTTGTCGAGCTTCACTTATATCTTTTGTGTCAATTCAGCTCACATGTGCTTCACTTATATCTTTTGAGCTAGATACTTTTGCTCTATGTGCTTCACTTATATCTTTTAGAGCACAGTGGTGCATGGCTTGGTAGTTGATCTATGCTTTGGAAGTAGTCTCAAAAGGGGTAGTTATCCAAAGGGATATGAAAGCTTCCACCTTCATGTGCATTGAATAGTTAGAGAAGTTTGATTCATCTCAATTAGTTTTGCGTTGTGGTTATGGTAATATTGAAGTCATGCTAGTAAGGTGTTGTGGATCTAGAAATACTTGTGTTGAAGTTAGTGATTCCCGTAGCATGCACGTATGGTGAACCGCTATGTGATGAAATCTGAGCATGATTAGTATATTGATTGTCATCTTTGTGTGGCGGTCGGGATCGCGCGATGGTTTATACCTACCAACCCTTCCCCTAGGAGTATGCGTTGAATGCTTTGTTTCGATTACTAATAAAACTTTTGCAACAAGTATATGAGTTCTTCATGACTAATGTTGAGTCCATGGTTTAGATGCACTTTCACCTTCCACCATCACTATCTTCTTAGTGTCGTGCAACTTTCGTCGGTGCACAAAACCCACCATTAGCCTCCCTCAAACAGCCACCATACCTACCTACTATGGTTTTTTCAAAGTCATTCCGAGATATATTGTCATGCAACTACCACCATGACATGTGCCACCACGTCTACTTTGCCTTTGCACGATCGTAAGATAGCTAGCATGATGTTTCCATTGATGTCTATGCCATGCTAGATCATTGCCACGGTACACTACCGAAGGCATTCGATATAGAGTCATAGTTTCTCTAAGTTTTGAGTTGAAAGTGTGATGATCATCATTAATGGAGCATTGTCCATGTGATGAAATAAAAGAGGCCAAAGAAGCCCACCAAAAAAAAAGAGGCCAAAGAGCCCACCAAAAAAAAATATAAAAAAATGAGAGAAAAAGAGAGAAGGGACAATGCTACCACTTTATCCACACTTGTGCATATTAAGCACCATGATCTTCATGATTGAGAGTCTCTCGTTTTTTCACCACCATATAGCTAGTGGGAAATTTTTATTATATAACTTGGCTTGTATATTCCAATGATAGGCTTCCTCAAAATTGCCTTAGGTCTTCGTGAGCAAGCAAGTTGGATGCACACCCACTAGTTTTCTTTAAAAGCTTTCACATACTCATAGCTCTAGTGCATCATTTGTATGGCAATCCCTACTCATTCACATTGATATCCATTGATGAGCATCTCCACAGCTCATTGATATGTCTAGTTAATGTGACTATCTTCTCCTTTTTTTGTCTTGCAACCTCCACCACATTCCACACCATCTATAGTGTTATAACCATGGCTCACGCTCATGTATTGCGTGAGAGTTGAAAAGGTTTGAGAAAGTAAAGGTGTGAAACAATTACTTTGCCAATACCGGGGTTGTGCATGCTTTAAATTCGTTGTGCAATGATGATAGAGCATAGCTACACTATATGCTTTTGTAGGGATAACTTTCTTTTAGCCTTGTTATTTTGAAAGTTCATGATTACCTTGCTAGTTTGCTTGAATTATTATTGTTTCCACGTCAACAACAAACTATTGTTTTGAATCTAATGGATCTGAACATTCACGTCACATAAGAGGAATTACAAAGGACACCTATGCTAGGTAGCATGAAAGCATCAAAAATTCATTCTTTATCACTTCCCTACTCGAGGACGAGGAGGAGTTAAGCTTGGGGATGCTTGATACGTCTCAAACGTATCTATAATTTTTGATGGTTTCACGATGTTATCTTGTCTTCTTTGGATGTTTTATGTACCTTTTTATCCTTTTTGGGACTAACTTATTAATTCAGTGCCAAGTGCCAGTTCCTGTTTTTTCCATGTTTTTGACTCTTTTCAGATCTGATTTCGGAACGGAGTCCAAATGGAAGAAAAACCCCGAAATGATTTTTCCCGAACGGAAGAAGATCAGGGGGCCTTTGGGCCAAGCCAGGTGGGCTCCAGGGAGCCCATAAACCCCCACTCCGCCACCAGGGGAGGCGGCGGTGGTAGGGCTTGTGGCCTCCCTGGCCGCCCCCTGACCTAGATCCTTGGCCTATATATTCCCAAATATTTAGCAAAAAATCAGGGGAGCCTCAAAAATACTTTTCCGCCGCCGCAAGGTTCCGTTTCCGCGAGATCTCATCTAGAGACCCTTCCCGGCGCCTTGTCGGAGGGGACTTCGGAGTTGGAGGGCTTCTTCATCATCATCATCGCCCCTCCAATGACTCGTGAGTAGTTCACTTCAGACCTACGGGTCCGTAGTTAGTAGCTAGATGGCTTCTTCTCTCTCTTGGATCTTCAATACAAAGTTCTCCATGATCTTCATGGAGATCTATCCGATGTAATCTTCTTTGGCGGTGTGTTTGTCGAGATCCGATGAATTGTGGATTTGTGATCATATTATCTATGATATATATTTGAGTCTTTGCTGATTTCTTATATGCATGATTTGATATCCTTGTAAGTCTCTCTGAGTCTTGGGTTTTGTTTGGCCAACTAGATCTATGATTCTTGCAATGGGAGAAGTGCTTGATTTTGGGTTCTACCATGTTGTGACCTTTCCCAGTGACAGTAGGGGCAGCAAGGCACACATCAAGTAGTTGCCATCAAGGGTAAAAAGATGGGGGTTTTTATCATTGGTTTGAGATTATCCCTCTACATCATGTCATCTTGCTTAAGGCGTTACTCAGTTCTTATGGACTTAATACACCATATGCATGCTGGATAGCGGTCAACGTGTGGAGTAATAGTAGTAGATGCAGAAAGTATCAGTCTAGTTGTTTTGGACGTGATACCTATAGATATAATCATTGCATAGATATCGTCACGACTTTGCGCGGTTCTATCAATTGCTCGACAATAATTTGTTCACCCACCGTCTACTTGCTTTTATGAGAGAAGCCACTAGTAAACAATACGGCCTCTGGGTCTATTCACATCCATCGTTTACACCTCCGCTTTTACTTTGCTTTGTTACTTTGTTGCTTTCAGTTCTCACTTGGCAAACAATCTATAAGGGATTGACAACCCCTTCATAGCGTTTGGAGCAAGTTTTGTGTTTGTGCAGGATCTTGAGATACTCCTCCATCGGATTGATACCTTGGTTCTCAAACTGAGGAAAATACTTACCACCGCTACGCTACATCACCCTTTCCGCTTCAAGGGAACACCAACGCAAGGCTCCAAGTTCACTGGGGAAATCCTTTGCATACTTGCCTAGGAAGTCCCTTAAGGCGTAGCGGCAGCTGAAGGATTCCTGGCGCCGTTGCCGGGGAGGAGCACGTCAAGATAATTTCCCGACAACGTGCTTATTTCTGGCGCCATTGGAAGGTCTTTTGTTGCAGTAGCAACTCCTATGATACAAGACGCTCCAAGCAAATCACATATCATGTAGTGAATAAAAATATAGCTCCAAGTAATGTTACCGATGGATTGAAGACGAAAGAGGAAATGCCTTCCCGGGGCATCCCCAAGCTTAGGCTTTTTGGTGTCCTTGAATTTGTCTTGGGATGCCTTGGGCATCCCCAAGCTTGATCTCTTTCTACTCATTATCTCTTTGTCCATGAGAACGTCACCCAAAACTTGAAAACTTCACAACACAAAACTTCAACAGAAACTTGTGATAACATTAGCACAAGAAAACAAACTACCACCTCTTTTGGTATTGTAGAAATCTTGATTTATATTTATATTGGTGTTTGGCTACTGTATTCTCACTTTTCCATGGCTAGTACCCCCTGATACTAACCATAGTTTCATCAAAACAAGCAACCAACTCAACAAAAACAGAATCTGTCAAAAACAGACCAGTCTGTAGCAATCTGTATACTTCGTATACTTCTGGTACCTCACAAATTCTGAAAAATTACGAGTGCCTGGGCAAAAGGCATAACAACCAAAAGCATAAAGAATCAACTCAAAATCTCTTTATGAATAAAAATGAAAAATCATCTCGTGAGCGAAAAGTTTCTGTCTTTTTCCAGCAGGATCAAACAACCATCACCAAGACTAGTCATAAAGGTTTTGCTTGGCTCAAACACAAAAGAAACACAAACAACACAATCACAACAGAATTATGATGGTGTGGACGCAACAAAGTAGAAAGAAAAAGATAAATTCATTGGGTTGCCTTCCAACAAGCGCTATTGTTTAACGCCCCTAGCTAGGCATAAAAGCGATAGAATCATGTATCGTCGTCTTTGGTGCTCAAACCATAAGTGGGCCTCGTCATGGATTCATAAGGAAATGTTATTTTATTTCTAGTAAAGTGTTCCATGCCCTTCCTTAAAGGAAATTGAAATCTAATATTTCCTTCCTTCATATCGATGATAGCACCGATAGTCCTTAGGAACGGTCTACCAAGAATAATAGGGCATGTAGGATTGCAATCAATGTCAAGCACAATGAAATCCACGGGTACATAGTTCCTATTTGGAATAATAAGAACATCATTGATCCTTCCCATGGGTTTCTTGACAGTAGAATCCGCAAGATGCAAATTAAGAGAACACTCTTCAATCTCATTAAAACCCAAAACATCACATAAAGACTTTGGAATCGCGGAAACACTAGCACCCAAATCACACAAAGCATTGCATTCATAGTTTTTGATTTTGATTTTGATAGAAGGTTCCCACTCATCATGAAGCTTTCTAGGGATAGATACTTCCAATTCAAGTTTCTCTTCAAGAGATTTTATCATAGCTTCGACAATATGATCGGTAAAGGCCTTGTTTTGGCTATAAGCGTGTGGAGAGTTTAACATGGATTGCATCTAGGAGATGCATTCAATCAAGGAGAAACTATCATAATTGAATTCCGTGAAATCCATAGTATTAATTTCATTACTACTCAAAGTTTTAACATCTTCTACACCACTTTCAATGCTTTTAGCATCAAGATAGATGGACTCCGAATCATTGGGGCACTTTTCAACCAAAGTGGATTCATATCCAGCCCCATAATCATTAGGTTTGACACAAGAAAACAAAGATCCAATGGGAGTCACACCAAGCACTTTAAGATCTTCGTGATTCTTCTCATGAGAACACGCCTTTTAAGCCATTCATGTCTAGCACGAATTTGGGCGGTTCTTTCTTTGCTCTCAATCATGAAAACACGCATATCTTTCAAAGTTTCATCCATATTGATCTTGGGAGGAGCACATCTAACTTTCAAAGCATCAACATCACTAGACATTCTATCAACGCTATTAGCCAAATCGTCAATTTTGAGTAGTTTTTCCTCTATGGACGCATTGAAAAAAAATACGAGTTGATAAACTCTTTGATATTACTCTCTAGATCAAAGGGTAACCTATTGTAATTTCCATGAGTATTGTTGTAGGAGTTGCCAAAGTTATTAGAGGAGTTACTAGGAAAAGGCCTAGGAACATAGTTTCCTCTAAAAGCATTATTGTTGCCAAAATTATTCCTACCAACAAAATTAACTTCCAAGAAAGCGTTGCTACTCTCAATCAAAGAAGACAAGGGCATATCATTAGGATCTAAAGGAGCACTTCTACTACAATCAAATTAATTAACTCACCCATCTTAGCACGCAACGAGTTAATTTCTTCTATAGCATGTACCTTCTTACTAGTAGGTGACCTTACAGTGTGCCACTTAGAGTAGTTCGTCATGATATTGTCTAGGAGCTTTGTGGCCTCCCCTAGCATGATTTCCATGAACATTCCACCTGAGGTGGAGTACAAGATATTTCTAGAAGCGAAATTCAAGCCAGCGTAAAATATTTGTATAATCATCCAAAGACTCAAGCCATGAGCGGGACAATTTCTAATCATCAATTTCATTCTCTCCCAAGATTGTGCAACATGTTCATGATCAAGTTGCTTGAAATTCATGATATCATTACGGAGAGAGATGGTCTTAGCCGGTGGAAAATACTTGGAAATATAAGCATCTTTGCACTTATCCCAAGAATCGATACTATTTTTGGGCAAAGAAAAAAACGAAGTTTTTGCGCGATCTCGCAACAAGAAAGGAAAAAAGCTTAAATTTAATCACATCATTATCCACATCTTTCTTCTTTTGCATATCGGAAAGCTCAATGAAGGTATTGAGATGGGATGCGGCATCTTCACTAGGAAGGCCGGAGAATTGCTCTTTCATAACAAGATTCAGGAAAGCGGCATTGATTTCGTATGACTTCGCACTAGTGGTGGGAGCAATCGAAGTACTAATAAAATCATTATTATTAGTATTTCAGAAGTCACAAAGTTTGGTGTTTTCATTCATGGTGACTTCGGCAAGCAAGCAAGCACACAAGCGAACAAAGAGCAAGCGAGAAAAAGGGCGAACGAAAAGGCAAACAAAAAAGGCAAATTGGTGAAGTGGGGGAGAGGAAAATGAGAGGCAGCTGGCAAACAAAGTAAATGCAAGAGATGAGTTTGCGACACCTAGTTGGATGAGTTCTTGACTTGATCTTCCCTGGCAACGGCGCCAGAAATCCTTCTGCTACTTCTCAAACAACAGCGCCAAAAATTGACACGTTGACGGAGACTTGCTTGCGTTGGTTTTTCCCTTGAAGAGGAAAGGGTGATGCAGCACAGGAGCACTAAGTATTTCCCTCTGTTTGAGAACCAAGGTATCAATCCAGTAGGAGAATCTCGTCAAGTCCAGAGTACCTGCGCAAACACAAAAGAGCTTGCACCCAACGCTTTTAAAGGGGTTGTCAATCCCTCCAAGATTGTTTGCAAAGTGAGATCTGAAGGCGGAAAGTGCAACGAAGTAAAAAAGTGTAAGGCTGAAAATATGGTGTGGAGTAGACGCGGGGGCCATAATGTTCACTAGAGGCTTCTCTCAAAATAGCAAATATCACGGTCGGTGAACAAATTACTGTCGAGCAATTGATAGAACCGCGCAAAGTCATGACCATATCTAAGGCAATGATCATACATTTAGGCATCACGTCCGAGACAAGTAGACCGATACTTTCTGCATCTACTACTATTACTCCACACATCGACCGCTGTCCAGCATGCATCTAGTGTATTGAGTTCATGACGAACAGAGTAACGCCTTAAGCAAGATGACATGATGTAGAGGGATAATCTCAAACCAATGATGAAAACCCCATATTTTTACCCTTGATGACAACAACACGATGCGTGCCTCGCTACCCTTTCTGTCACTGGATGAGGTCACCGCACAGTATGAACCCAAAACCAAGCACTTCTCCCATTGCAAGAATCATAGATCTAGTTGGCCAGACAAAACCCACAACTCGAAGAGAATTACAAGGATATGAAATCATGCATAAGAGAAATCATAAGAAACTCAAATAAGATTCATAGATAATCTGATCATAAATCCACAATTCATCGGATCTCGACAAACACACCGCAAAAGAACATTACATCGGATAGATCTCCATGAAGATCATGGAGAACTTTGTATTGAAGATCCAAGAGTGAGAAGAAGCCATCTAATTACTAGCTATGGACCCGTTGGTCAATGGTGAACTACTCACGCATCATCGGAGAGGTCATGTTGTTGATGAAGAAGCCCTCCTTGTACGAATCCCCCTCCGGGAGGGCGGCAGAATGTGCCCCAGATGGGATCTTGCGGAGATAGAAGCTTGCGGCGGTGAAAAAGTACTTTCGATGATCTCCTGATTTTGTTGGGATTTTTGGGGAATATATAGGCGCAAAACCTAGGCAAAGGGGTCTCAGGGAGCCCACAAGCCTGGTGGCCACAGGCCCCCCTGGCCGCGCCGTGAGGGCTTGTGGGGTCCCTGGTGGCCCCTGCCCTGATTCTCCGGCTCTCCGATCTTTTTCTGTTCCGGAAAAAATCTTTTTGGCAGTTTCATTCCGTTTGGACTCCGTTCAAAATCCTCCTCTGAAAGGGGTCAAAAACATGGAAAAAACAGGAACTAGCACTTGGCACTGAGTTAATAAGTTAGTCCCAAAAAATATATAAAAGGCATACAAAAAATCCAAAGTTTGACAAGATAAAAGCATGAAACCATCAAAAATTATAGATACATTGGAGACGTATCAGGGATCAAGATCTATAGAGATAGACCAAGACACGGGATAAGACTTTCACAAAGCACATACCTTGACAAGATTTTGAAGCAGTTCAGAATGGATCACTCAAAGAAGGAGTTCTTACATGTTCCGTAAGGTGTGAAGTTGAGTAAGACTCAAAGCTCAACCACGAGAAAAGAAAGAGAAAGGATGAAGGTTGACCCCTATGCCTCAGCCATAGGCTCTATATTATATGCCATGCTAGAGATCCAGGTGTGGATCACTAGGCAACGGTTGAAATTATCCTTAGGTACCTAGAGAGGACTAAGGAAATGTTTCCCGGATATGGAGGTGATAAAGAGTTCGTCGTAAAGGGTTACGTCGATACAAGCTTTGAAACCAATCCAGATGACTCTCAGTAGCAAACGAGATACATATAGTGGACCAGCCATTTGGAATAGCTCCAAGTGGAGCATGGTAGCGCCATCTACAATATGACATAGATATGTGCAAAGTACACGCGGATCTGAATATTGCAGACCCGTCGTCTAAAACCTCTCTCACAAGGAAAACATGATCAACCCCCAAAACTCATTGGGTGTGAATTACATGCCGATGTGAACTAGATTATTGACTCTAGTGCAAGTGGGAGATTGTTGGAAAAATGCCCTAGAGGCAATAATAAATTGGTTATTACCATATTTCCTGTTCATGATAAACGTTTATTATCCATGCTAGAATTATATTGACCGGAAACTTAAACACATGTGTTGATACATAAACAACATTGTGTCCCTAAACATGGACATGAGTTGTCATTTGATAACGAAATCACATCATTAGGAGAATGATGTGATGGACAAGACCCAAACTGTAAGCATAGCATTTGATTATATCACTTAGTTTATTGCTAATGCTTTCTTCATATCAGGTATCTGCTCCTAAGACCATGAGATCATGCAACTCCCTGACACCGGAGGAATGCCTTGTGTCTATCAAACATCACTTTGTAACTTGGTGATCATAAACTCTATAGGTATCACCGAAAGTGTCTGTTGGGTTGGCATGGATCGAGACATGGATTTGTCACTCCATATGATGGAGAGGTATATCAAGGTCCTCTCGGCAATACAACATCACAAGAAGCTTGCAAGCAACTTGACTAAGGACTTAGTCACAGGATCTTATATTACGGAACGAGTAAAGAGACTTGCAGGTAACGAGATGGAACTAGGTATGGACATACCGACGATCAAATCTCGGGTAAGTAACATACCGCTCAACAAAGGGAACTTCATATGGGATTGAGTGAACCCTTGATATCGTGGTTCGACCGATAAATATATTCATGGAATGTAGTAACAAATATGGGCATCGAGGTCCCGCTATTGGTTATTGACCGGAGAGGTGTCTCGGTCATGTCTACATGATTCTCGAACCCGTAGGGTCCGCACGCTTAACATTTGATTAACGCTAGAGTAGTATTTGGACATTCACGTTGGTGAACAAATGTTGTTCGGAGTCCTGGATGAGATCCCCGACGTCACGAGGAGTTTTGGAATGGTCCGGAGGTAAATATTTATACATGGTAAGTCCTATTTTGGTTGCCGGAAAAGTTTCGAGCATTGTCGGTAACGTACTGACGTCTCGGGAGGGTTCCTAGGGTCCACCGAGGGGGCCACCTGCCCCATGGGCCCACATGGGACATAGGTGGGTGCCCTAGCCAACATGGACCAGGCATTCCATCCTCTAAGGGCCCATGCGGCTTGGGAGAAGGAGTCCCAAAGGGATAAGGCACTCTCGAAGTGCCTTGGAGGAGGGGGGATCCTCCCTTCCTTGTGGAGGGAGGACTCATCCCTAGCTAGCGTCCCTCCTTGGAGGAGGGGCCAAGCGCTGCGCCCCAACCCTTCCCCTTGCCTCCTATATATAGTAGGGGAGAGGGGGAGGACTCGACACAACAATTCCCACGCCCTGGAGTCCTCTCCCTCCCTTACTCCGTTTTCTCCTCAGATCACATCTACAGTAGCGCTTGGCAAAGCCTTGCCAGGATTGCTCCACCACCATCTCCATCACGCCTTTGTGTTGGTTAAGATCCCAACTACTTCTCCTTCCTTGCTTGCTTGATCAAGAAGGACAAGACATCATCGAGGCGCATGTGTGTTGAACGCGGAGGTGACGTCCGTTCAATGCTGGATTGAATTGGATCGCGATTGGACCGTGAAGAGTATGACTACATCAACCACGTAATATACGCTTCTGCGGTCTATGAGGGTACGTAGACACACTCTCCCCTGTCGTTTCTATGCATCTCCATAGATAGATCTTGGGTGTTCGTATGAATTTTTTTGTTTCTCATGCAACGTTCCCCAAGAGATCTGACCCAACACGAGCCGATGTTGCTCTAGCGCTCGCTCTAACACCATCGTACACGCCGGCATAGGTTGCCCTTCCGCCATGGCAGCGTTGTAGTGTGTGTGCGCCTACTCATGATGTAGCCGGAGTGCACAAGAGGCGCAGGAGCCGGGGTAGTGTCATCGGAGCCCGTCTCCATCGTGTTGTCTTCGGAGATCTCAGTCGAGCTGGCCGGCAAGCCGGCCTCGATCCGCCTGGCACGACGGCTCAACCAGGCGACGACAAGTACGGCTACCTCCTGCTTCATCTCTAGGGGAAGGTTGTTTCACAGAGCTTCGCTGCCTACAGTCATGGCGGATGTGGTGGAAGGAAGGAGCATGTGAAAAGGATATGAAGTGATGTGTTGTGCCGTGGAGATAGCCGGGTGTGGCCGCCCTTAAATAGCGGATTCCGGTGAGGCAAGGCGTCAATGCGGGACGCTAGTCGGATTCTCAGCCGGCGAGCCTGCTTAATGACGACATATGGACGAATGGGGCATTGAATGAGCATGTTAGATATCCGTCCCTATCCTGTCGAGTCACGCGTCTCCGACATCGAACATGCATGGACACCAGAGACGCGTCCTGGGCGGTGCCCTCGGCCGACGAGGCGTGTCAATGTCGATGCGAGTGAGAGATTGCCTCCACTCTTCAATGGGGAGCAGTCGCTCTATAGTGACATGAATGCGTGTATCTAGCGCGTGGCGGGAAGTGTACGTGGGAGGTTGATGGTTTTTTGGTTGGCGAGGACGATCAGAATCAAGCGAAATATCGGTTAGGCCTCCCGTAAAGCTCCTCCACATTTGTCTCCGTTTTATGAAAGAAATCGCGTCTGGACTGCGCTACGGACCGTTATAGGACCACATTGAATGGCATCCGCGGTCTAGATCGTACGATCCAAACAATTACGGAAGGTATGCGGTTCGCCTTGAAGATGCCATAAGAGCATCTCTAGCAGAACCCGTATAATGCCCCGACCCGCAAAGTATCCGTCAAAATGCAGGTCCGTGCGAAAAAAGTTGCCTGATCGGACCCTGCAAACGCGTCGGACCCGTAAATATTTTTGCAAGGCGCGGTAAAAAGCTCCTCCCGATCTACAAAAACAAAATTTTCGTGTTCGCTTCTACTGTGCCTTGTATCGAGAGAAAGCAGTTGACGGGAGCCCAACTACCACGGAAACTTCCGCGTCTGCCGTCCACGTCGACCATACGCCGCCCCGGACGTCCCCGAACACCGGCTGCCCGTCCTCGGACGTCGCCCCGCCCGTCCTGGCGGCCTTCCTACTCGTCGTGGTCGGATTCGGCGTCGGTGGCAGAAGCTAGCTAGTTCAGGGCTCCTGGATGGATTCCACGACCGGAGCTAGCTAGCAAGCTCCTGAATGGATTCATAGACACCGGAGCTACCTAGCTGGCTAGCTCTTGTATGGATTCAGAGGAGCTAGCTAGCTAGCTAGCTCCTCCACTCCTCAATGGATTCGTGGACGGAGGAGCTAGCTAGCTAGATAGCTGCTAGATGAATTCGTGGACGGGGAAGCTAGCTAACTATCTCCTGGATGGGTTCAGTGATCGGCGACTTCGTACTTAGGAATAAAATTTGTTGACCATGGACACGGGCGAGAGGAAGAAGAAGATGTGGGGGAAAAATGTAAAGAATATTCAATTTACAGTTTAAGTTTAAGGCGTGTGTTCCGCCGCAGCTCGAGCCGCCCCGTAAAATAGCATCTTGTGCGAATATCTTTTTTACAGGTTTATTTTACGGGGTCTGACTCTATCCTCGTCCGCGTCGGCGTGTAAAATCATTTTTCCACAAATTGTAAATATGTTTTATAAGTCAGCGTTATATGGGGTCCGCTAGAATGCTCTAACTCAGGTCAAACTTAGGAGAGATTCTTTGAACGAGTGCCTACGTTAATTCCATGCCGGTACGCGGCACAGCGAGAACGACCGACGTGAATCACAACACGCCGCCCGCAACACGTCCCGTTTCTGGGCTTAATTTCCGATGTTCAACTTGGCCGTGGATCTATGCATGCAACTATGCAAATATGTTTGGAGATGAAACCTAAAGCCATTTTGTATGACCTCCCGCGCGATTGGAAGAGGCGTCGTTCTCGTTCTCGTTCTCATGGGCGGTTTGACGACCCACGAATTAGTAAACCATGGATTTTTCTTTTTTTTAGAATCTACTCCTACTCAAGAGTGGGCTGTAAAGTATCTTTGTGACAGTCCCTGGCAGGCGGTAAAAATAAGGAGACGTCAGCGCCACGGGCGTGTTCTCGCACCGCGGCGAGTAGCCACATCACACTCTCGCTTTCCGTGCATCTCGCACGGCCGACAAGCAGCGCCACACCTCACGCGGGCCTCGGGCCCCACGCAAGGCGTCGCCCACATGTCAGCGGCAAGTGTGCGGTTTTTTGCGAGAGAGCTTGCGAGTCCGGCCTTCCCCGGGTGCGCCTCGCCCTTTTCCCATCCGTCCTTGCCTTTACGCGACCGGGAGTCCGGGACCCAGGCGTCAGCGGCTCATGCAGTACGTACGCAGTAGTAGTGGCGAAGTTATCGTGTGCTGCGCTGCGAAGCAGCTGCAGCCTTCACTGGATAACGCTGTCGGGTAGACGAAGATCGGGCGGGCTAGTGCCGGTGGGGCGTGGTTTACACTAAACCAGGGCAACCCCGGCCAGGACTTGAGAAAGTCCTTACCGCCTCGTTTGGTTAAGGGGGATTGGAGAGGTCTTGAGAGAAAAATTCCCAAGGACTCGGAAGCCCTATATCCTCGGGCGCCCATTTGGTAGGAGGGGTTTGCTCAGCCCAATCTCCTCCGATTCCCTTCAATCCCTTTCTATCCATGTGTTTTAAAACCCTCCTCGGAGGACTAGTGGAAGCAAAACCCCGGGGATTCGAGAGAATTGGGTGGAACAAAGGGGTTCACCCAATCCCCTGAAATCCCTCCCTCTCAAAACCTCTCCAACCCCCCTTAACCAAACGAGGCCTACAAAAAATATCAAGTTCGAGCCTGAGCCCAACACGAATGTTTCAATGGATCGGGCCTCATATAAAATAACTATTTTTCCAAACCCGAGCCTGACCCTACCCGGTCTGCGTTTTCGGGCGTTTGGGCTTTGTGTTTGGGCCGAGCTATACATGCCCAGGTGTACTTTACACACATGTACAGTAAGATGCATGTATTTTGTTTGCTTGTTGGTAGTGGCGAAGGCAAAATGTTTTTCAAGGTATGGCCAGTAAACGCACAAAAATTCAGACCATGAAATATTCCTAGACCCCAAAGTGCATATAGTATGAAAGTGCAAAATTTTATGGTGTAACGGAGGCCAAAGCTTGCCAGATTGCTGCCTCCGCCATTGCTTGTTGCCGTAATTGCGCCTTGGGAATTCTTCGCAAAAAAGCACCTCGGGAAGTAAAGCTCGCAATGGGATTACCACATGCGAGTATTGAATACCCATCCTCGTCTCATAACCGCCATTCCATCCCCGTCCTCGTCTTCATACCCGTCTCAGAGGATAAAAAGTTTCTCATCCCCGTCCCTGACGGGTTCTTTACCCCCTTGGAAAAACCCACACACACAATTAAAAACAACGTTCGATGGTATTTGAGTAAAAAATAGTATTTAACATAATAAACAATATGTTGTCGTTAGGTTAGAGATTTCTTAGGGATTTTTGATCAAAGGGGTGGGATGTGTGAACATTTAGGTGGGTGAGGGCACGAATTACATGGGGTCTATTAATTTTTGAGCCCACATGGAAGTACTTCATGGGTAATGCGGGTAACACGCACGGGTAATGCGATCTCATCTTCATTTCCGTCTTGCATGCGAGGTAAGGTATTTGACCCATCATCTTCCCCATGAACATTCAAGAAGGCACATACCCATCCGCAATAGAACAATTACCTACGGGGATGCCCGTAATGGTTAACCACTCCTAGTTTGATCTAGAAGTAGTTGTTGTCGAATGAAACATACGGACTTGAGAGAATTTACACCCGGACATCATAAGCGCATCGACAACCGGACTCGTCATGCCCATCTCAAACGCTCGGGCAGGTCGTCCGCTTAGTGACCGGTTAAGAAAATGCGACCCGATTGCACCTCTCAAACCCGCCTCAAACCCCTGGGCTGACTGGCACCCCTCATATCCAGCACAAATCTAGGGCGGATGGGGCGGCCCGGTCACACCTGAGCATGTCCGCGACGTCCTAGCTGACATGCTCAGCCCATCACCGATCCCACGTATGTCCAACAAAAACCCCACCCTGGACCCCTTGCTTTGAACCCTAGGTCAATCTCTCTCGCTCTGTCCTCACCTCCCTCTCTTTGATTCCGACCCAATCCACTCCAATGTGGAGCTCTGGCAGCCGCTCCGGCTTCGGCGGCTCCGACGATGACTATGACGAGGAGCTGGCCTCTGCATTGCCTTCGAGCGGTCCAAGGTGGACACCGACGGCACCTCCGGATCTTGAGCGTCGTCGCAGCTTCCACGCCGGCGTAGCATAGACGCCAAAGCTGGACCTTCCTGTCCTACGCACAACTACGACATGACAACACAGTCTACACCAGCCCCACGCAGTCTCCTTCCCCTCCAGCTGCTCCTCCACGCGTGCAGTGGTGGGTACTAGTGTTCGAACCGCCGGCCCACACACGCACTCCAGAATCGGAGGCGCGTAGCTCCCGCCGCGAGAGGAAGCCCTCAAAGGAAAGGTAAGTGAGGAGCAGTCCGCGCTCCGCCGCCACAGGATGCTGGAGGAGCCCGACAAGGACGAATGCCTTCTCGCATGGGTGTACCGCCGGTCCCTCACGATGGCAAAGACGGACACTCACTGCTTTCGATGGAAGAATGGCAAGGCGCTTCGGCTTGCTATTGACAAGTCAAAGTGCGAGGTGAAGGAGGCAGCACTGCAGGCGGCTTGGGTCGCCAAGTTGAAGCGGGAGCAGGACATACCGGTCTATAGGATGAAGGAGATCATCATCCTCTCTGACTACGACGACAAAGAGTACGGCATCTACACCTCCTCCGATGACGACCAAGACCCTCCCACAGCTACGGACGGTTTCAGTTGCGTTGGCGATCGAAAGGGCAAACGCCCGGTGACCCCCCCCCCCCACCCCTTCGCATTGTTTATATCTTTTTTAGGTGTAGAAATTTAAGGCCATAAAGTTAAATTAGAAGTACCAATATAAAATTTAATAACTACTTTGCAAGCTAGGATTTTCTCTTGTTTAGCTGGTTAAATAATAGGACCCATGCAACTTAGAGAAATTTGAGTGGATGTGAGAAAAAGAAGTAGGTGAATGTGTCATTATCATTCAATGCATGCATGCGAATAGTTAAACCATGGGTTGCTAGTACGAGGCAACATCATTAAATTTTGCCTTGTTTAGTGTTGGTGGCCTTGTATATATGCCAAATGTATATTTCATTATGGCATTGTATACAAAAATGGAGGGAGTATGTTTGACGAACATAAGATGGTCTGTTGTGTGATGTTTGATGTTCGTTTGCAGCCGATCTTGTATTCGTTTGCATCCGATTTTGTTGTCTGATACTTGATCACGTAGAGTAGCTCAATGTTGCATGTGTAGTATGGATATATGATGCCCGATATAAGATACACGGATGCAGAGTACCAAGAATGAAGCCTATCTGTGTTGGAATTATGCCCTAGAGGCAATAATAAATATATAGTTATTATTATAATTCATGTATCAAGATAATAGTTTATTATCCATGCTATAATTGTATTGAATGAAGACTCATTTACATGTGTGGATACATAGACAAAACACCGTCCCTAGCATGCCTCTAGTTGGCTAGCCAGTTGATCGATGATAGTCAGTGTCTTCTGATTATGAACAAGGTGTTGTTGCTTGATAACTGGATCACGTCATTGGGAGAATCACGTGATGGACTAGACCCAAACTAATAGACGTAGCATGTTGATCGTGTCATTTTGTTGCTACTGTTTTCTGCGTGTCAAGTATTTATTCCTATGACCATGAGATCATATAACTCACTGACACCGGAGGAATGCTTTGTGTGTATCAAACGTCGCAACGTAACTGGGTGACTATAAAGATGCTCTACAGGTATCTCCGAAGGTGTTAGTTGAGTTAGTATGGATCAAGACTGGGATTTGTCACTCCGTGTGACGGAGAGGTATCTCGGGGCCCACTCGGTAATACAACATCACACACAAGCCTTGCAAGCAATGTAACTTAGTGTAAGTTGCGGGATCTTGTATTACGGAACGAGTAAAGAGACTTGCCGGTAAACGAGATTGAAATAGGTATGCGGATACTGACGATCGAATCTCAGGCAAGTAACATACCGAAGGACAAAGGGAATGACATACGGGATTATACGAATCCTTGGCACTGAGGTTCAAACGATAAGATCTTCGTAGAATATGTAGGATCCAATATGGGCATCCAGGTCCCGCTATTGGATATTGACCGAGGAGTCTCTTGGGTCATGTCTACATAGTTCTCGAACCCGCAGGGTCTGCACACTTAAGGTTCGACGTTGTTTTATGCGTATTTGAGTTATATGGTTGGTTACCGAATGTTGTTCGGAGTCCCGGATGAGATCACGGACGTCACGAGGGTTTCCGGAATGGTCCGGAAACGAAGATTGATATATAGGATGACCTCATTTGATTACCGGAAGGTTTTCGGAGTTACCGGGAATGTATCGGGAATGACGAATGGGTTACGGGAGTTCACCGGGGGGGGGGGGGGCAACCCACCCCGGGGAAGCCCATAGGCCTTGGGGGAGACACACCAGCCCTTAGTGGGCTGGTGGTACAGCCCACAAGTGGTCTATGCGCCAAGAGAAGAAAAATCAAGAGGAAAAGAAAAAAAAAGGAGGAGGTGGGAAGGGAGGAGGACTCCCTCCCACCAAACCTAGTCCAACTCGGTTTGGGGGGGGGGGAGAGTCCTCCCCCTTGGCTCGGCCGACCCCCTTGAGGGTCCTTGGACCCCAAGGCAAGGCCCCCTCCCTCCCACCTATATATACAGAGGTTTTAGGGCTGATTTGAGACGACTTTTCCACGGCAGCCCGACCACATACCTCCACGGTTTTTCCTCTAGATCGCGTTTCTGCGGAGCTCGGGCGGAGCCCTGCTGAGACAAGGTCATCACCAACCTCCGGAGCGCCGTCACGCTGCCGGAGAACTCTTCTACCTCTCCGTCTCTCTTGCTGGATCAAGAAGGCCGAGATCATCGTCGAGCTGTACGTGTGCTGAACGCGGAGGTGCCGTCCGTTCGGTACTAGATCGTGGGACTGATTGCGGGATTGTTCGCGGGGCGGATCGAGGGACGTGAGGACGTTCCACTACATCAACCGCGTTCTCTAACGCTTCTGCTGTACGGTCTACAAGGGTACGTAGATCACTCATCCCCTCTCGTAGATGGACATCACCATGATAGGTCTTCGTGCGCGTAGGAAAATTTTTGTTTCCCATGCGACGTTCCCCAACAGTGGCATCATGAGCTAGGTTCATGCGTAGATGTCTTCTCGAGTAGAACACAAAAGTTTTTATGGGCGGTGATGTGCGTTTTGCTGCCCTCCTTAGTCTTTTCTTGATTCCGCGGTATTGTTGGATTGAAGCGGCTTGGACCGACATTACTCGTACGCTTACGAGAGACTGGTTTCATCGTTACGAGTAACCCCCTTTGCTCAAAGATGACTGGCAAGTGACGGTTTCTCCAACTTTAGTTGAATCGGATTTGACCGAGGAGGTCCTTGGATGAGGTTAAATAGCAACTCATATATCTCCGTTGTGGTGTTTGCGTAAGTAAGATGCGATCCTACTAGATACCCTTGGTCACCATGTAAAACATGCAACAACAAAATTAGAGGACGTCTAACTTGTTTTTGCAGGGTATGATTGTGATGTGATATGGCCAACGATGTGATGTGATATATTGGATGTATGAGATGATCATGTTGTAATAGAAATATCGACTTGCACGTCGATGGTACGGCAACCGGCAGGAGCCATAGGGTTGTCTTTATACTAACGTTTGTGCTTGCAGATGCGTTTACTATTTTGCTAGGATGTAGCTTTAGTAGTAATAGCATAAGTAGCACGACAACCCCGATGGCAACACGTTGATGGATGATCATGGTGTGGCGCCGGTGACAAGAAGATCGTGCCGGTGCTTTGGTGATGGAGATCAAGAAGCACGTGATGATGGCCATATCATGTCACTTATGAATTGCATGTGATGTTAATCCTTTTATGCACCTTATTTTGCTTAGAACGACGGTAGCATTATGAGGTGATCTCTCACTAAAATTTCAAGACGAAATTGTCTCCTCCCCGACTGTACACCGTTGCTACAGTTCTTTGTTTCGAGACACCACGTGATGATCGGGTGTGATAGACTCAACGTTCACATACAACGGGTGCAAGACAGTTGCGCACGCGGAACACTCGGGTTAAGCTTGACGAGCCTAGCATGTGCAGACATGGCCTCGGAACACATGAGACCGAAAGGTCGATCATGAATCATATAGTTGATATGATTAGCATAGGGATGCTTACCACTGAAACTATACTCAACTCACGTGATGATCGGACTTGGGATAGTGTAAGTGGATCATGAACCACTCAAATGACTAGAGAGATGTACTTTTTGAGTGAGAGTTTAGCATATAATTTGATTAAGTTGAACTCTAATTATCTTGAACATAGTCTAAGTCCACTTTGAATATATTTGTGTTGTAGATCATGGCTCACGCGACAGTCATCCTGAATTTTAATACGTTCGTAGAGAAAGCTAAGTTGAAAGATGATGGAAGCAACTTTGTAGACTGGGCTCGTAATCTTAAGCTGATCTTACAAGCTGGGAAGAAGGATTATGTCCTTAATGCTGCGCTAGGAGATGAACCACTCGCTATGGCTGATCAGGATGTTAAGAACGCTTGGTTAGCATGTAAGGAGGACTACTCAATAGTTCAATGTGTAGTCTTGTATGGCTTAGAACCGGGACTTCAACGTCGCTTTGAGCGTCATGGAGCATTTGAGATGTTCCAGGAGTTGGAGTTTATCTTTCAGAAGAACTCCCGGATCGAGAGGTATGAGACCTCCGATAAATTCTATGCTTGCAAGATGGAGGAAAACTCGTCTGTCAGTGAACATGTGCTCAAAATGTCTGGGTACTCAAACCGTCTAGCTGAACTGGGGATTGAACTCCCGCAAGAAGCTATCACTAACAGAATCCTTCAATCGCTGCCGCCAAGCTATAAAGGCTTTGTGTTGAACTACAATATGCAAGGGATGAACAAGTCTCCCGACGAGTTGTTTGCGATGCTGAAAGTCGCAGAGTCTGAACTCCGTAAAGAGCATCAAGTGTTGATGGTGAGCAAGACCACTAGTTTCAAGAGAAACGGCAAAGGCAAGAAGGGCAATTCGAAGAAGAGCGGCAAGCCTGTTGCCAATCCACCGAAGAAACCCAAGGCTGGACCTAAGCCTGAAACAGAGTGCTTCTATTGCAAGGGTATGGGTCACTGGAAGCGCAATTGCCCCAAGTATCTGGCAGATAAGAAGGCGGGCAAAGAAAAATCAGGTATATTTGATATACATGTTATTGATGTGTACTTAACCGGCTCTCGTAGTAGTGCCTGGGTATTCGATACCGGTTCTGTTGCTCACATTTGCAACTCGAAACAGGAACTGCGGAATAGACGAAGGCTGGCGAAAGACGAAGTGACGATGCGCGTAGGAAATGGTTCCAAGGTTGATGCAATCGCCGTCGGCACAGTGTCACTTCAGCTACCATCGGGATTAGTGATGAACTTAAATCATTGTTATTTAGTGCCTGCGTTGAGCATGAACATTATCTCTGGATCTTGTTTATTGCGAGACGGTTACTCTTTTAAGTCTGAGAATAATGGTTGTTCTATTTCTATGAGTAATATCTTTTATGGTCATGCACCGAATGTGAGAGGATTGTTCATATTGAATCTTGATAGCGATACGCATATACATAACATTGAGACCATAAGAGTTAGAGAAACAATGATAGTGCCATATTTTTGTGGCACTGCCCCTTGGGTCATATTGGTGTAAAGCGCATGAAGAAACTCCATGCTGATGGACTTTTGGAGTCACTTGACTTTGATTCACTTGACACGTGTGAACCATGCCTCATGGGCAAGATGACTAAGACTCCGTTCTCCGGAACAATGGAGCGTGCAAGTGACTTGTTGGAAATCATACATACCGATGTGTGTGGTCCAATGAGCGTAGAGGCACGCGGCGGATATCGTTATTTTCTCACCTTCACTGACGATTTAAGTAGATATGGTTTTGTCTACTTGATGAAGCACAAGTCTGAAACATTTGAAAAGTTCAAGCAATTTCAGAGTGAAGTGGAAAATCATCGTAACAAGAAGATCAAGTTCCTACGGTCTGATCGTGGGGGTGAATATCTGAGTTTCGAGTTTGGTGCTCACTTAAGACAATGTGGAATTGTTTCGCAGTTAACACCGCTTGGAACACCACAGCGTGATGGTGTGTCCGAACGTCGTAATCGTACTTTGTTAGAGATGGTGCGATCTATGATGTCTCTTACTGATTTGCCGTTATCATTTTGGGGTTATGCATTAGAAACAACTGCATTCACTTTAAATAGGGCACCATCAAAATCCGTTGAGACGACACCATACGAACTGTGGTATGGCAAAAGGCCAAAGTTGTCGTTTCTTAAAGTTTGGGGATGTGATGCTTATGTCAAAAAGCTTCAGCCTGAAAAGCTGAACCCAAAGCGGAAAAGTGCGTCTTCATAGGTTACCCAAAAGAGACAGTTGGGTACACCTTCTATCTCAAATCCGAGGGCAAAGTGTTTGTTGCTAAAAACGGAGCTTTTCTCGAGAAGGAGTTTCTCTCGAGAGAATTGAGTGGGAGGAAGATAGAACTTGACGAGGTTGCCGAACCTCTCATCCCTCTGGATGGTGGCGCAGGGCAAGGGGAAACCTCTGTCGTTGCGACGCCGGTTGAGGAGGAAGTTAATGATGATGATCATGAAACTCCAGTTCAAGTTTCTGTTGAACCACGCAGGTCGACGAGATCACGCGCTGCTCCAGAGTGGTACGGTAATCCCGTCTTATCAATCATGTTGATAGACAACAATGAACCTGCAAATTATGAAGAAGCAATGGTGGGCCCAGATTCCAACAAATGGTAGAAGCCATGAAATCCGAGATAGGATCCATGTATGAGAACAAAGTGTGGACTTTGGAGATACTACCTGAGGGCCGCAAGGCTATTCAGAACAAATGGATCTTTAAGAAGAAGACGGACGCTGACGGTAATGTGACCGTTTATAAAGCTCGACTTGTGGCAAAGGGTTTTTCACAAGTTCCAGGAGTTGACTACGATGAGACTTTCTCACCCGTAGCGATGCTTAAGTCCGTCAGAATCATGTTAGCAATAGCTGCGTTTTTCGATTATGAAATCTGGCAGATGGATGTCAAAACGGCGTTCCTTAACGGTTTCCTTAAGGAAGAGTTGTATATGATGCAACCCGAAGGTTTTGTCGATCCTAAAAGGGCTGACAAGGTGTGCAAGCTCCAGCGATCCATTTATGGACTGGTGCAAGCATCTCGGAGTTGGAACAAACGCTTCGATGAGGTGATCAAAGCATTTGGGTTTATACAAGTGGTTGGAGAATCTTGTATTTACAAGAAAGTGAGTGGGAGCTCTGTGGCGTTTCTAATATTATATGTGGATGACATATTACTGATTGGAAACAACGTAGAGCTTTTGGAGAGCATAAAAGGTTACTTGAATAAAAGTTTCTCTATGAAGGACCTAGGAGAAGCTGCTTACATTCTAGGCATTAAGATCTATAGGGATAGATCAAAACGCCTGATAGGACTTTCACAAAGCACATTCCTTGATAAAGTTTTGAAGAGGTTCAAAATGGAACAGTCCAAGAAAGGGTTCTTGCCAGTTTTACAAGGTACGAGATTGAGTAAGACTCAGTGCCCAGCAACTGAAGAAGATAGAGAGCATATGCGCTCTGTCCCCTATGCTTCAGCCATAGGTTCTATCATGTATGCGATGTTGTGCACTAGACCGGATGTTAGCCTGGCCATAAGTATGGCAGGTAGGTTCCAGAGTAATCCAGGAGTGGATCACTGGACAGCGGTCAAGAATATCCTGAAGTACCTGAAAAGGACTAAGGAGATGTTTCTCGTGTATGGAGGTGACGAAGAGCTCGCCGTAAAAGGTTACATTGATGCAAGCTTTGACACAGATCCGGACGACTCTAAGTCGCAGACCGGATACGTATTTATTCTTAATGGGGGTGCAGTAAGCTGGTGCAGTTCCAAGCAAAGCGTCGTAGCAGATTCTACATGTGAAGCAGAGTACATGGCTGCCTCGGAGGCGGCAAAGGAGGGTGTCTGGATGAAGCAGTTCATGACGGATCTTGGAGTGGTGCCAAGTGCACTGGATCCAATAACCTTGTTCTGTGACAACACGGGTGCCATTGCCTTAGCAAAGGAACCACGGTTTCACAAGAAGACCAGACACATCAAACGACGCTTCAACCTCATCTGCGACTACGTCGAGGAAGAGGACGTAAATATATGCAAAGTGCACACGGATCTGAATGTAGCAGACCCGCTGACTAAACCTCTTCCATGGCCAAAACATGATCGACACCAGAACTGTATGGGTGTTAGATTTATTACAATGTAATTCACATGGTGATGTGAGGGCTAGATTATTGACTCTAGTGCAAGTGGGAGACTGTTGGAATTATGCCCTAGAGGCAATAATAAATATATAGTTATTATTATAATTCCTGTATCAAGATAATAGTTTATTATCCATGCTATAATTGTATTGAATGAAGACTCATTTACATGTGTGGATACATAGACAAAACACCGTCCCTAGCATGCCTCTAGTTGGCTAGCCAGTTGATCGATGATAGTCAGTGTCTTCTGATTATGAACAAGGTGTTGTTGCTTGATAACTGGATCACGTCATTGGGAGAATCACGTGATGGACTAGACCCAAACTAATAGACGTAGCATGTTGATCGTGTCATTTTGTTGCTACTGTTTTCTGCGTGTCAAGTATTTATTCCTATGACCATGAGATCATATAACTCACTGACACCGGAGGAATGCTTTGTGTGTATCAAACGTCGCAACGTAACTGGGTGACTATAAAGATGCTCTACAGGTATCTCCGAAGGTGTTAGTTGAGTTAGTATGGATCAAGACTGGGATTTGTCACTCCATCTGACGGAGAGGTATCTCGGGGCCCACTCGGTAATACAACATCACACACAAGCCTTGCAAGCAATGTAACTTAGTGTAAGTTGCGGGATCTTGTATTACGGAACGAGTAAAGAGACTTGCCGGTAAACGAGATTGAAATAGGTATGCGGATACTGACGATCGAATCTCAGGCAAGTAACATATCGAAGGACAAAGGGAATGACATACGGGATTATACGAATCCTTGGCACTGAGGTTCAAACGATAAGATCTTCGTAGAATATGTAGGATCCAATATGGGCATCCAGGTCCCGCTATTGGATATTGACCGAGGAGTCTCTCGGGTCATGTCTACATAGTTCTCGAACCCGCAGGGTCTGCACACTTAAGGTTCGACGTTGTTTTATGCGTATTTGAGTTATATGGTTGGTTACCGAATGTTTTTCGGAGTCCCATATGAGATCACGGACGTCACGAGGGTTTCCGGAATGGTCCGGAAACGAAGATTGATATATAGGATGACCTCATTTGATTACCGGAAGGTTTTCGGAGTTACCGGGAATGTACCGGGAATGACGAATGGGTTCCGGGAGTTCACCGGGGGGGCAACCCACCCCGGGGAAGCCCATAGGCCTTGGGGGAGACACACCAGCCCTTAGTGGGCTGGTGGGACAGCCCACAAGTGGTCTATGCGCCAAGAGAAGAAAAATCAAGAGGAAAAGAAAAAAAAGGAGGAGGTGGGAAGGGAGGAGGACTCCCTCCCACCAAACCTAGTCCAACTCGGTTTGGGGGGGGGAGTCCTCCCCCTTGGCTCGGCCGACCCCCTTGAGGGTCCTTGGACCCCAAGGCAAGGCCCCCTCCCTCCCACCTATATATACGGAGGTTTTAGGGCTGATTTGAGACGACTTTTCCACGGCAGCCCGACCACATACCTCCACGGTTTTTCCTCTAGATCGCGTTTCTGCGGAGCTCGGGCGGAACCCTGCTGAGACAAGGTCATCACCAACCTCCGGAGCGCCGCCATGCTGCCGGAGAACTCTTCTACCTCTCCGTCTCTCTTGCTGGATCAAGAAGGCCGAGATCATCGTCGAGCTGTACGTGTGCTGAACGCGGAGGTGCCGTCCGTTCGGTACTAGATCGTGGGACTGACCGCGCTTTGTTCGCGGGGCGGATCGAGGTACGTGAGGACGTTCCACTACATCAACCGCGTTCTCTAACGCTTCTGCTGTACGGTCTACAAGGGTACGTAGATCACTCATCCCCTCTCGTAGATGGACATCACCATGATAGGTCTTCGTGCGCGTAGGAAAATTTTTGTTTCCCATGCGACGTTCCCCAACAATCTGGTCAGTGCATGACGATGCGACCGGGCGCGTCGACGGGCGTTTGAGGGGTCGAATTAGTCCATCACGGGTGTAGATGCTCTAAACCGTCCAAAAACGTTTGGCGGATGGTCCGGACATTGACCGCTCATGAAAAACCGATTGACCGGACGCATTCGAGCTATCCGGCGCCCCTCATATACGACTCAAATATAAGGCAGATATGGAGTGCATCGGTGATACGTCTCAAACGTATCTATAATTTTTTATGGTTTCACGTTGTTATCTTGTCAACTTTGGATGTTTCATGTACCTTTTATATCTTTTCTGGGACTAACTTATTAATTCAGTGCCAAGTGCCAGTTCCTGTTTTTTCTGTGTTTTTGACTCCTTTCGGATCTGATTTTGGAACGGAGTCCAAACGGAGTAAAATCCCCGAAATTAATTTTTCCAGAACAGAAGAAGTTCGGGGGACTTGAGGGCCAAGGCACGAGAGCCATAGGGGGCCCACAAGCCCTGTAGCCGCCGCCAAGGGGGCACGCGGCTACCAGGCTTGTGGCCCCCCTGGAGCTCCCCTGCCCTAATTATTTCGCTTATATATTCCCTAAAATCCCAGAAAAAAATCAGGGTATCCACGAAATCACTTTTCCGCCGCCGCAAGCTTCCGTTTCCGCGAGATCTCATCTGGAGACCCTTCTCGGTGCCCTGCCAGAGGGAACTTTGGAGTTGGAGGGCTTCTACATCAACATCATCGCCTCTCCAATGACTCGTGAGTAGTCCACTTCAGACCTACGGGTCCGTGGTTAGTAGCTAGATGGCTTCTTATCTCTCTTGGATCTTCAATACAAAGTTCTCCATGATCTTCATGGAGATCTATCCGATGTAATCCTCTATGGCCTTGTGTTTGTCGAGATCCGATGAATTGTGGATTTGTGATCAGATTATCTATGAATTATATTTGAGTCTTTGCTGACTTCTTATATGCATGATTTGATATCCTTGTAAGTCTCTCCGAGTCTTGGGTTTTGTTTGGCCAACTAGATCTATGATTCTTGCAATGGGAGAAGTGCTTGGTTTTGGGTTCATACCGTGCGGTGACCTTTCCCACTGACAGAAGGGGCAGCAAGGCACGCATCGTGTTGTTGCCATCAAGGGTAACAAGATGGGCTTTCATCATAAATTTGAGATTGTCCATCTACATCATGTCATCTTGCTTAAGGCGTTACTCTGTTCTTTTGAACTTAATACACTAGATGCATGCTGGACAGCGGTCGACGTGTGGAGTAATAGTAGTAGATGCAGAAAGTATCGGTCTACTTGTTTCAGACGTGATGCCTATAGATATAATCATTGCCTTAGATAATGTCATGACTTTGTGCGGTTCTATCAATTGCTCGACAATAATTCGTTCACCCACCGTCTACTTGCTTTCATGAGAGAATCCACTAGTGAACACTACGACCCCCGGGTCTATTCACAACTATCGTCTCCACTTTTACTTTTACTTTGCTTTGTTTTCTTTTTTGCTTTCAGTTCTCACTTTGCAAACAATCTATAAGGGATTGACAACCCCTTCATAGCGTTGGGTGCAAGCTCTTTGTGTTTGTACAGGTACTTGTGACTTGACGCGATCCTCCTACTGAGGGAAATACTTACTGCTGCTGTGCTACATCACCATTTCCTCTTCAAGGGAACACCAACGCAAGGCTCCAAGGCCGCGGGGAAATACTTTGCATATTTGCCAAGGAAGTCCCTATAGGCGTAGCCCGTAGCAGAAGGATTCCTGGCGCCGTTGCCAGGGAAGGTCTGTTGATGGAGTAGCAGAAGGATTTCTGGCGCCGTTGCCGGGGAGGAGAGATCAAGTCAAGATCTATCCAAGTAGGTGTCACAAACTCATCTCTTGCATTTACATTTTTTTGCCAGTTGCCTCTCGTTTTCCTCTCCCCCACTTCACATTTGTCGTTTTTATTTGCCTTTCTCCTTTGCCGTTTTCTTTTGCCTTTTGCCGTTTTCCTTTGCCGGTTTTCTTGTTTGCTTGTGTTCTTGTTGGTTCGTTGAAGCCATCATGGCCGAAAACACCAAACTTTGCAAATTTTTGAGTACTAATAATAATGATTTTATTAGTATTCCGATTGCTCTCGCCACTAGTGCGGAATCTTATGAAATCAACGCTGCCTTGCTGAATCTTGTTATGAAAGAGCAATTCTCTTGCCTTCCTAGTGAAGATGTTGCATCCCATATCAATACCTTCATTGAGCTTTGCGATATCCAAAAGAAAAGAGATGTGGATAATGATGTTGTTAAGTTGAAGCTTTTTCCTTTCTCGTTGCGAGATCGCACAAAAACTTGGTTTTCTTCTTTGCCTAAAAATAGTATCGATTCTTGGAATAAGTGCAAAGATGCTTACATAACCAAGTATTTTCCGCCGGCTAAGATTGTCTCTCTCCGTAACGATATCATGAATTTCAAGCAATTTGATCATGAACACGTTGCACAATCTTGGGAGAGGATGGAGTTAATGATTAGAAATTGTCCCGCTCATGGCTTGAGTTTGTGGATGATTATACAAATCTTTTACGCTGGTTTGAATTTTGCTTCTCGCAATATCTTGGACTCCGCCTCAGGTGGAACGTTCATGGAAATCACATTAGGAGAAGCTACAAAACTCCTAGACAATATCATGACCAACTACTCTCAGTGGCACACTGAAAGGTCACCTGCTAGCAAAGAGGTACACGCTATAGAAGAAATTAACTCGCTTAGTGCTAAGATGGACGAGTTGATGAATTTGGTTGCTAGTAGAAATGCTCCTTTAGATCCTAATGACATGCCACTATATTCTTTGATTGAGAGTAGCAACGCTAGTTTGGATGTTAATTTTGTTGGTAGGAACATTTTTGGCAACAACAATGCTTTTAGAGGAAACTATGTTCCTAGGCCTTTTCCTAGTAACTCCTCTAACAATTATGGCAATTCCTACAACAACACTTATGGAAATCACAACAAATTACCCTCTGATTTAGAGAGTAATATCAAAGAGTTCATCAACTCTCAAAAGATTTTCAATGCGTCCATAGAGGAAAAACTACTCAAAATAGACGATTTGGCTAAGAGCGTTGATATGATGTCTTGTGATATTGATGCTTTGAAAGTTAGATGTGCTCCTCCCAAGGTCAACTTGGATGAAACTTTAAAAGCTATGTGTGTCTCCATGAATGATAGCAAAGAAAGAACCGCCCAAATTCGCGCTAGGCATGAAAGGTTTAAAAGGGTGCGTTCTAGTGATGCAAATCACGAAGATCTTAAAGTGCTTGGTGTGACTCCTCTTGAATCTTTGTTTTCTCGTGTCAAACCTATTGATGAAGGGGCTGGATATGAATCCACTTTGGTTGAAAAACGCCCCAATGATTCGGAGTCCACCTATCTTGATGATAAAGGTGTGGAGAGTGGAGTAGAAGAAATCAAAATATTGGGTAGTAATGAAACTCCCACTTTGGATTTCAAGGAATTCAATTATGACAGTTGCTCCTTGTTTGAATGCATTTCCTTGATGCAATCCATTGCAAACTCTCCACATGCTTATAGCCAAAGCAAAGTATTTACCGCACATATCGTAGATGCTATGATGAAATCTCTTGAAGAGAAACACAAACTAGAAGTCTCTATACCTAGAAAACTTCATGATGAGTGGGAACCTACGATCAAAATCCAAATCAAAAACTATGAATGCAATGCTTTGTGTGATTTGGGTGCTAGTGTTTCCACGATTCCAAAGTCTTTATGTGATATTCTTGGTTTTCATGAGATTGAAGAGTGTTCTCTTAATTTGCATCTTGCGGATTCTATTGTCAAGAAACCCATGGGAAGGATCAATGATGTTATTATTGTTGCAAATAAGAACTATGTACCCGTGGATTTCATTGTACTTGACATAGATTGCAATCCTTCATGTCCCATTATTCTTGGTAGACCTTTCCTAAGGACTATTGGTGCTATCATCGATATGAAGGAAGGGAATATTAATTTCAATTTCCTCTAAAGAAGGGCATGGAGCATTTTACTAGAAAGAAAATAAGATTGCCTTATGAATCTATGATGAGGGCTACTTATGGCTTGAGCACCAAAGATGACTATACGTGATTCCATCACCTTATGCCTAGCTAAGGGCGTTAAACAATAGCGCTTGTTGGGAGGCAACCCAACGAATCTATCTTTTTTCTTTCTGTTTTGTGTTTTCCACACTTTCATAATTCTGTTATGATTGTGTTTTTTGTGTTTCTTTTGCGTTTGTGCCAAGTAAAACCGTTATGATTAGTCTTGGGGATGATCGTTTGGTCATGCTGGAAAAGACACAAACTTTCTGCTCACGAAAAGAATTTTCATTTTTTTCCTTCTGTAAGAGCTTTTGAGTTGATTCTTATTTTTGCTGATTGCTACGCAAATTCTTCAGACTATCGTAATTTTTATGAAATTTGGAAGTATCAGAAGTATACGAAGTATACATATTGCTACAGACTGGTCTGCTGTTAACAGATTCTGTTTTTGTTGAGTTGGTTGCTTATTTTGATGAAACTATGGATAGTATCGGGGGGGTATTAGCCATGGAATATTGAAAATACAGTAACCCAACATCAACATAAGTAGAATTTAAGTTTGCTACAGTACGTAAGGAAGTGGTGGTTTGCTTTCTTATACTAATGATTTCACGAGTTTTTGTTGAAGTTTCGTGTTGTGAAGTTTTCAAGTTTTGGGTGAAGTTCTTATGGACAAAGAGATAAAGAGTGGCAAGAGCTCAAGCTTGGGGATGCCCAAGGCACCCCAAGTTGATTCAAGGATGCCGTAAAAGCCTAAGCTTGGGGATGACCCGGGAAGGCATCCCCTCTTTCGTCTTCAATCCATCGGTAACGTAACTTGGGGCTATATTTTTATTCACCACATGTTATGTGTTTTGCTTGGAGTGTCTTGTATCCTAGGAGTCTTTTATTTTTGTTGTGTCACAATCTTCCTTGCTGCACACCTAGAGAGAGAGAGACATGCACTCACCGTGATTTTGTCGAGCTTCACTTATATCCTTTGGTTAGACAATTCAGCTCACATGTGCTTCACTTATATCTTTTGAGCTAGTTGATTTTGCTCTATGTGCTTCACTTATATCTTTTAGAGCACGGAAGCGTGTGGCTTGGTAGTTGATCTATGCTATGAAAGTAGTCTCAAAAGGGGTATTTATCCAAAGGGATATGAAAACTTCCACCTTCATGTGCATTGAGTAGTTAGAGAAGTTTGATTCATCTCAATTAGTTTTGAGTTGTGGTTGTGGTAATATTGAAGTTATACTAGTAAATCGTTGTGGATCTAGAAATACTTGTGTTGAAGTTTGTGATTCCCGTAGCATGCACGTATGGTGAACTGCTATGTGATGAAGTCTGAGCATGATTAGTCTATTGATTGTCATCCTTTGTGTAGCGGTCGGGATCGCGCGATGGTTTATACCTACCAACCCTCCCCTAGGAGTATGCGTTGAATGCTTTGTTTCGATTACTACTAAAACTTTTGCAACAAGTATATGAGTTATTCATGACTAATGTTGAGTCCATGGTTTAGATTACACTTTCACCTTCCACCATCACTATCTTCTTTAGTGTCGTGCAACTTTCGCCGGTGCACAAAACCCACCATATAGCCTCCCTCAAAACAGCCACCATACCTACCTACTATGGCTTTTTCAAAGCCATTTCGAGATATATTGCCATGCAACTACCACCATGACATGTGCCACCACTTCTACATTGCCATTGCATGATCATAAGATAGCTAGCATGATGTTTCCATTGATGTCTATGCCATGCTAGATCATTGTCACGGTACACTACCGAAGGCATTCCATATAGAGTCATCATTGCTCTAAGTTTTGAGTTGTAAGTGTGATGATCATCATTGATGGAGCATTGTCCCATGTGAGGAAATAAAAGAGGCCAGCGAAGCCCATTTACAAAAAGAGGCCAAAGATGCCCACCAATAATAATAATAATAATAAAGAGGCCAAAGACGCCCACCAAAAAAATGAGAGAAAAAGAGAGAAGGGACAATGCTACTATTTTTCCACACTTGTGCTTATTAAGCACCATGATCTTCATGATTGAGGGTCTCTCGTTTTGTCACCGCCATATAACTAGTGGGAAATTTTCAAGATATAACTTGGCTTGTATATTCCAATGATAGGCTTCCTCAAAAGTGCCTTAGGTCTTCGTGAGCAAGCAAGTTGGATGCACACCCACTAGTTTTCTTTAAGAGCTTTCACATACTCTTAGCTCTAGTGCATCATTTGTATGGCAATCCCTACTCATTCACGTTGATATCCATTGATGAGCATCTCCATAGCTCATTGATATGCCTAGTCAATGTGACCATCCTCTCCTTGTTTGCCTTGTAACCTCCACCACACTCCATTCCACTTATAGTGCTAAAACCATGGCTCACGCTCATGTATTGCGTGAGAGTTGAAAAAGTTTGAGTAAGTAAAAGTGTGAAAATAATTACTTGGCCAATACCGAGGTTGTGCATGATTTAAATTCGTTGTGCAAGGATGATAGAGCATAGCCAGACTATATGATTTTGTAGGGATAACTTTCTTTTGGCCTTGTTATTTTGAAAGTTCATGATTACCTTGCTAGTTTGCTTGAAGTATTATTGTCTCCGCGTCAATAGCAAACTATTGTTTTGAATCTAACGGATCTGAACATTCATGTCACATAAGAGGAGTTACAAAGGACATCTATGCTAGGTAGCATGAAAGCATCAAAAATTCATTCTTTATCACTTCCCTACTCGAGGACGAGTAGGAGTTAAGCTTGGGGATGCTTGATACGTCTCAAACGTATCTATAATTTTTGATGGTTTCACGCTGTTATCTTGTCAACTTTGGATGTTTCATGTACCTTTTATATCTTTTTTGGGACTAACTTATTAATTCAATGCCAACTGCCAGTTCCTGTTTTTTCTGTGTTTTTGACTCTTTTCAGATCTGATTTTGGAACGGAGTCCAAATGGAATAAAATCCCCGAAATAATTTTTTCCGGAACAAAAGAGGATCAGAGCACTTGAGGGCCAAGGCACGAGAGCCACAGGGGGGCCACAAGCAATGTAGCCGCCGCCAGGGGGCCGCGGCTACCAGGCTTGTGCCCCCCATGGAGCTCCCCCGCCCTAGCTCTTTCACCTATATATTCCCTAAAATCCCAGAAAAAATCAGGGCATCCACGAAAACACTTTTCCGCCGCCACAAGCTTCCGTTTCCGCGAGATCTCATCTGGAGACCCTTCCGGTGCCCTGCCAGAGGGGACTTTGGAGTTGGAGGGCTTCTACATCAACATCATCGCCTCTCCAATGACTCGTGAGTAGTCCACTTCAGACCTACGGGTCCGTAGTTAGTAGCTAGATGGCTTCTTCTCTCTCTTGGATCTTCAATGCAAAGTTCTCCATGATCTTCATGGAGATCTATCCGATGTAATCCTCTTTGGCGGTGTGTTTGTCGAGATCCGATGAATTGTGGATTTGTGATCAGATTATCTATGAATTATATTTGAGTCTTTGATGATTTCTTATATGCATGATTTGATATCCTTGTACGTCTCTCCGAGTCTTGGGTTTTGTTTGGCCAACTAGATCTATGATTCTTGCAATGGGAGAAGTGGTTGGTTTTGGGTTCATACCGTGCGGTGACCTTTCCAAGTGACAGAAGGGGCAGCAAGGCACGCATCGTGTTGTTGCCATCAAGGGTAACAAGATGGGCTTTCATCATAAATTTGAGATTGTCCGTCTACATCATGTTATCTTGCTTAAGGCGTTACTCTGTTCTTTTGAACTTAATACACTAGATGCATGCTGGATAGCGGTCGACGTGTGGAGTAATAGTAGTAGATGCAGAAAGTATCGGTCTACTTGTTTTGGACGTGATGCCTATAGATATAGTCATTGCCTTAGATAACGTCATGACTTTGCGCGGTTCTATCAATTGCTCGACAGTAATTCGTTCACCCACCGTCTACTTGCTTTCCTGAGAAAAGCCACTAGTGAACACTACGGCCCCCGAGTCTATTCACAACTATCGTCTCCACTTTTACTTTTACTTTGCTTTGTTTTCTTTTTGCTTTCAGTTCTCACTTTGCAAACAATCTATAAGGGATTGACAACCCCTTCATAGCGTTGGGTGCAAGCTCTTTGTGTTTGTGCAGGTACTTGTGACTTGACGCGATCCTCCTACTGGATCGATACCTTGGTTCTCAAACTGAGGGAAATACTTATCGCTGCTGTGCTACATCACCCTTTCCTCTTCAAGGGAACACCAACGCAAGGCTCCAAGGCCGCGGGGAAATCCTTTGCATATTTGCCAAGGAAGTCCATATAGGCGTAGCCCGTAGCAGAAGGATTCCTGGCGTCGTTGCCAGGGAAGGTCTGTTGACGCAGTAGCAGTCGACTTGGCCTAGCCTGGCCCACGTGTGACTCATTTCCCCATCCGAAAAACCCTACACCGCAGTAGATCTGAACTTCACTTCAGTCCTGTCTTCGTCCACTCCACTTCTGATCCCCTCCGAACCCATTCGTTGGCCGACGATCGAAGCAGCGATGTCTTCGGTGGGGAATCCAGCTCCGACAACGACTGGGAGAGCCTACTGCACAAGTCGGAGCCCGACAATGTGAAGGACTTCATCCTCCGCATAGCGTTGAGGCATTCCCTGCTCGACTAAGGCGGGTGTGGCAACGACGGATCTACTTCACCAGAGCCAAGCGCTCGTCCATGCAGCATCGGCGATGTCGTCGGCCCTTCCCGCCCGACACACAACTTTGATCGCTCCATTAGGTATGTTGCCCACCACCACCACCCTGTGCTCTAAAGTGGTACCCGGCGACTGCTAGGTCCTTGTGCTCGTGCCAGGGTAGACACGCACGAGGACACTTGAGTCAGAGGCAGGAGCAACCCGACAAGAGCGACACCGGGTGAGGGAGAGGGCAGTGGCGGGGAGGCATTGTTCGTGCGTTGGTCGATCCCGTGGTTGTGCTCATCGCATTGGTCCTCTGCTGCTCTCTCACGACAGCGAAGATGGATGTGTGGCACCTCCGCGGCAAGAATGCCAAGGCGCTCCGACTCACCATCGAGTTGTCGGAGCAACTTGCCATCGAGTTGTCACAACGCGAGGCAAACAAGGAGAAAACGACGAAGGCGACCCGCCACACGAAGCAGGACGACTGCCTCCTCCACACGATGTCGGGAAAAAGGTGTGATTCCGACTCCAACCTGAAGGACTACTCCATTCCAGCTCCGATGTTGACGGACCTCCGCACGCAGACGCCTACATGGAGGAGGGGCACAACTGCATTGACAACCGGAAGGGGAAAGGGCCGACGAGGAAATGGTGATTTCCTCCACCCTTCTCTGTTATATTTATATTTTATCTATTTTAAGTAGTTTATAGTATGGATTTGCATTGTCCGTTGTTGAACTCCGATGAACTATGCTCCTTTTGTCCAACGATGAAATGTTGATTCAATGAACTTTGTGTTTTATCGTGTTTTACGTAGGGTTGCATGGTTTTGAGGTTTTGGATATGAGGGACGTTGGTGTGAAAGCCAACATATAAGATGTGTCCTGTGAGTACCCGAGACGAACGTTGAAGGACGTGGATTTGCTATGTCTTATTGTATATGCTCTCATGGCTTACATCCCATGGCCACACCTAGGACCATCTCCAGGAATTTGAGGCCCCAGTATGAAATTAAAAGCAAGGCCCTAAGACTTAAAAACTTCATATAACTAAATAACGAATATAACTGAAGCATATAACTGAAGAACTACTTGAATCCAAGCTGGGTCGTCAACGGGTACACTCTAGGACTGCTCCCTCCTTCGGTATCCGACGGCGGTGATCGATTGTATAGGACATTCACCAAGTGTTGATAATTTGTCAAGCATGATCAGCAAATCGCACATAATGTGATCGATCAAATTTTGTCTATCAATTTTTTACACAATACAAGAAAAATATTTTTCTCATACAAGCATTCTCACAAACACCTTGCAAACAAACTCCATTCCACGTATAACTCACAATATACACTCCAAAGCAAGAAATCACCATAATTCTCAAACAAAACATGCAAGGGAATAATATACTATTACTAAATTATAGAAACAAAAAATTAGACCAAAGAAGAAAATAACAAAGCCAATCAATAGACAGGAGGGAGAGAGGAGGGTGGAGAGCTTAGAGCAACTCCAACCGGGCGACCAATTTTGTCCATGTATGTTTGTTTGGGTCACTACGGGGAGAGAAGTCAGCCCAACGCGCCAACCCAAAAGGACGCGCGTCCGTTTTTCGCCCGCCCACGACCCATTCCACGCCCAAACTTGTGCGGCATTTGCGTCGCCACGGATACGAAGCGGACACGCGCGTCGCCTGCCTTTCTCTTCCCCTGGCTCGCCAGTCGGTGGCACGTATGCGAGTCGCCTCTTTCTCGTTCGCCTTCAAAACACCCAATCGTCCCCACCGGGCCCTCGCCTACTACCCCTGCCGCCCGCTTCCGTTGTCGCCGCCAACCAGTCGTGTCGCGGACTCACCTTCCAACAGCCTCGTCTCCCGCAGTCGCCGCTAAGCTCCGCCACTTTCTCTCAGCACGAGCCTCCTCTCCGGCGGGTGTCTTTCACAACGCCCGCTAGGTGTTTGATAGTTTGCCCAAGGTACAAATGGACTCTGATGATGAGCATTTTTCCACAATGATCTTTTGGACTCGAATGATTCTTCATCTGATGATAAGGAGATGGCGGTAGCTGCGTTGATCATCCATGACCACGTAAGTATGGAGCGTCCACAGTTTAAGGGCTCCATGTCGGGGCACACGCCGATAATGAATCGCAGCCGGGAGAGTGGTTATTTCCTACTCTGGAAAGACTACTTCAAGACCCCAAATCCTTAGGATGGCTAGACATGTTTTCAACCGTATTCGAGAGGGGGTGATTGAGTATGATAACTATTTCGAGTGCAAGATGGATGCCCTTGAAAAGATTGGCTTCTCCTCGTATCAGAAATGCACAATTGACATTCGGATGCTTGCTTATGGTGTCCCCCGTGATCTCATTGGTGAGTATGTCTGGATGAGTGATTCTACTTTCCTTGAGTCCATGTATGGATTCTATAGGGCTATCATAGTTGTGTTTTGGCCGGAGTACTTGAGAGAGCCAAAAACTGCAGACACAACACGACTGTTGTTGATGAATGTCAGTAGGGGGTTCCCGGGGATGCTTGGTAGCATAGATTGTATGCATTGGAAGTGGAAGAATTGCCCTTCTACTTGTCAAGGGCAATATAAGGGCCATGTCCGAGCTTGCACTGTCATACTTGAGGCCGTGGCTTCCCAGGATCTCTAGATTTGGCACGCCTTCTTTGGCATGGTCGGTTCTTACAACGATATCAATGTACTTCAGCGCTCTCCAGTGTTTGCTAGGATGGTCGAAGGCAATTGCCCGAAGGTTAATGTTGAGATCAATGGCCACCAATACACCAATGGATACTATCTAGCTGACTGTATCTATCCAAAGTGGCCTATTCTTGTGAAGACAATCTCCAATCCTGTAGGAGAGAAGAGAAAGATATTTTGCCGAAGAGCAAGAGAGTGTTAGAAAAGATGTAGAGCGTGCATTTGGCGTTCTTCAGTCTCGATGCGGCATCGTTCGATATCCTGCTAGAACATGGAGCACGCAAAAATTGGGGGAGGTGATGACACCTTGTGTGATCATGCACACCATAATCGTAGAGGATGAACGTCCAAAACGTCTCTGTGATCAAGGGTTTGAGTTTCAGGGTGACAATGTTGTGCGTGAGCATGGAGGAGAGTTAACGTTTGCATTGTTCATCAAGTTTCATCATAAAATGCATGATTGGAATACTCATATGCAGCTGCAAAATGATTTGGTTGAGCATATGTGAATTCATATCGACAACTAATAAATGTATCGACAACCTTTTCTTTTAAATGTATTGACTATAAGATATTTTTGTAACTCTTGAATTATCCAATGTTTTGTATTGAACATTTATTAGAACATTTGTAATATTTATCAAAGCGATCAAAATATCCGCAAGCCTGTCGCACAAACAAAAACAAATGGACGCGTTGGACGCATGGCTGACTCATTTACAAAAAAAAGATGAACAAATTGAGTCAAACGAATAAAACGCGAATAAAACACACGTTTATTTGGGTCGTACAATTGAAGTTGCTTTTACCTGTCGAGGCAACAGGAATTCACAGGCAGTCGATGACGAGGACGAGATGGGGAGACGGAAATCTGGCATGAGGCACGGCTGGCCAGGACCAGCCGCCAGAGTGGTTGGAGGCAAATCTGGAACCCTAGGTGTCCTTGGTTGCGTGAATAAAAGCGAAGACTACATTTATACGAGTGTGTTGGGGAAAAACAACGAACTTGTAAGCTATTGTTTTCTTCCGACAAGTACTGACTTTCCTGTTTTTTTCGATGGGGGCCTCATGATCTTAGGGCCCTATGCGTTCGTACCATTCTCACATGCTTCTCGAGGTCAAATTTCGGGTTTTGATCCTTTTGCAAAAATTAAGTCATATCTAATCTTAGTTCAAAAACATTTGTGATATGATCATTTTTCTATCGCTAAGATCGATGACGATAGACAGGTATATCCTACTGTCACCAATCCTGATGATAGGAAACAATCAGATCCTGAAATTTTATCAAAACAGGATCAGGTCTTGATCAACTTTCAAAAAAAATCAAAACTTGAAATTTGCCGCCGGGCCTGGCCACAGCCCGTGGAAGAGTACAATCAGTGGCGGTGGTGATACACGAGCGTGGCAATGTGCCGCGCCACATGCGGCAGCGCCTCGATTCGATCTGACACCGCATGCCCCGTCATGGTGTCGTGGATGAATTGGTACCGGTGAAGTTCACCTTTTCCTCGCGGGGGACAGGCAGTGCGCATGGCCGTCAGTAAAGGGCTAAAGGCTAAGAAAATTGAACGCTGCATTGTTTAGTGGATGAAGATCCTGCAGCGTGTTTGCTTGCTGCTGTTGTGGGAGTGTAACTATCAACTATTTCCTGGTTCCCGTTCGTTTGTCAATCCATGTCAATGCTGTGACATGATGTGTTCCCACGAAAAAAAACCGAAGATTACAGAAACTTACAAGCTAGATAATCTTCAATGGCTTCCGTATCCGTAAAATAATCATCGTTTATGGGAGTTGGACCAAAGAACCTTCTGCAAGACTGCAACAGTTTAGTAAACGAGCAAAAATTACCATAAAATACAACCAAAACTTCATCTCCATCTACAGAAAGAAGACCTTCTGGTAAATCTTGGCGGGAACGAACCACTTTAAAATTTCAGGACCCTACCTCGGTCGCATGGCGCCACCACTCTGTCCACCATGACCCCAAGCAGACATGCCAAAGTCAGCTCGGTCCTCAAGTAGTCCACCCGCCTCCCTGCATCGGTCCCCTCCGTCTGACCGAGTCTCCGCTCAATTTCATCCCCAAGGTATTCGGCAATTTTCTTTCATTATAATTTTGATGGCCCAAAATTGTTGTCATTGTGTGTGCTCATATTAGACATCATCGCTTGCCATCCTGCGTTGAATGTGGCGGCTGGGGGCTCCGGTGGTGGATCCGCTTTTGCAGGAGTGGTGGTCTTGGTTCGGCGCGTCGAGATGGGGTGGCAGACCTCCCCAAAGCCCTCACACTGCTTGTCAGATGATGTGTCGGAGTGCAATGGTGGTGGGTGCCTGATGATGGCCCGACTTGGCATCCGACAAGGTTTGAGGTGGCTTACGTGCGGTTGTTGCACGGAAGGTGTACGAGTGAGCGGATTGCGTCGAGTGGGGGTGGCGAGATGCTCCGTGTGAAAGGCTACCTGGTTGTTGCCGGCCGGCGGTGGCGGTAGCCACGGACGCCGTTTCCCTCCCTAGTGTCGTTGCCATGGAGATCTCTGGCCTCGCCTACCCTAGGTTTAAGATCTTCGGGCGAAAGCCTAGACACGGGTTGGTTGCGCAACGTCGTCGTCCATGCATTGTTTTCCCCCTTTGGGGCATTGCTTTGAAGATGTTGATCTTCTTTGTGCTTCCCTTGGATTGGGCGTGCATGACATCATGATTGGCACGTGCTCAACCGATGTTGTGAATGGTTGGCGTCGCAACTTGTGTGGCGATGACGATGATGACATGCGGAGTTGGGTCGCGGCTTGTCCTTCTGACGTCGACGATCCAATTCGCCATTGGGTGCGTTTATGATGGTTTTTCACTCTGACAGAGAAGTCGAAGCTCCGTTCGGCAGGACCCCTGCGGTGATGATGACTCCATGAGGGTGGTTTCCAGCGGACGATGCTCTCCAGAGGGTGTGTTGGACTAGGTTGGTGCCATGCTTGGAACTTTCTCCTGTGATGCACCTCAACAAAATCAAAGTTGTCCGTCCTCGACGTCTGTGGTCTATTATTTGGCTATGGCCGACGAGGTCCTCGGTTGTCATTCATTCGAAGGGGTCTTGATGGGCCATCAACGACGAAGTCAGAGTTGCCTTCTCGGTGAGAGGTGATGATAATGATATTGCAGTCATCCTCGATGGTGTCCTCTTCTCGGCGATGTGTGTGGTCTTGTCGGTGCCGGATCGGTCGTCATGCCATTCATGTGGATGTGTTGTAACGGTTTTCGCCCAAGTTTCGTCAATTAATAGGGCAACTCTATGAATCGGTCCCTCAAGGACCGCAAAAAAGAACTCTTGTTGAATTACTTTTCAAGGATTCATCGTCACACGAGGATGAAGAGATTGAAATGGCGATTGCTTTATATGCAAACACAATGTCAAACAAGAAGCTGAAGTAGGGAGGTTCAGTGTGTCGGCATCTTGTACTCCGTCGGAACATACAAGTCGGTCATCACAAGCTGATGAATGACTATTTTTCAAAGAATTTGGTGTATGGTTCAAAAACTTTTAGGAGAAGGTTCTGAATGTCAATGGGTCTGTTCTTGTGCATTGCTCGTGTCGTGTACGATCATTGCTCGCACTTTGTGCAAAATAACAAAGGTAGCTAGGTCACTGATACGTCTCCAACGTATCTATAATTTTATTATTTTTTCATGTTATTATATTGTCAATCTTGGATGTTTTATATGCATTTATATGATGTTTTATATCATTTTTGAGCACTAACCTATTAAGCCAGTGATAGTTGTTGTTTTCTGTGTGTTTTTGGCTTTTAAGGAAAATAGTATCAAACGGAGCCGAGAAGCAACGAAACCTTTTGATGATTTTTCTGGGTAAAAATAAGACCTAGAAGCTTCAGAGGAAGACCAAAGGTCACATGAGTTGTGCCCAAGCCAACAGGGCACACCCACGGGGGTGGTCGCGCCCTGATGGCTTGGGGCCACCTCCCAGCTCCTCCAGCCCCAACTCTGTCTCTATAAATCCTATTACGTGGAAAAACACCAGAGTGCCACCCGAAATGCTTTTTCCGCCGTCGTAAGTCTTTGTTCCGTCGTGATCCCAACTGGAGCCCTCTTCCAGTTCCCTGTCGAAGGGGGGATCAATCATAGAGGGCCTCTACATCAACCTTGTTGCTCCCATGGTGACATGTGAGTAGTTTAGCACAAACCTACAGGTTCGTAGTTAGTACCTAGATTGCCATCTCTCTCTCTCTATGTTCTTCATTGCCAAGATCCTCGTTATTCCCACAGTGATCTATCTTGCGGTGTGTTTGTTGGGATGTGATGCATTATGGGATTATTCATGAAAAGTATTTGAGTTATGTCTGAATTCTTATATGCATGATTACGATAGCTTGATATTTCTCTCCGATCTATCGGTTTGGTTTGGCCAACTAGATTGATTTATCTTCAGCGGGAGTGATCCGTTGTAATGGGTTCAATCTTGCGGTGCTCAATCTCATTGAGAAAAAGGGACATGACACATATTTATATTGTTGTTATTAAGGATAAAACGATGTGGTTTATTTATATGAATTGAGTATACTTTGTCTACATCATGTCATCTTGCTTAAAGTGTTACTCTGTTTTACTTAATACTCTAGATGTATGATGGATAGAGGTCGATGAGTAGAGTAACAGTAGTAAATGCAGGCAAGAGTCGGTCTACTTCCTTACGGATGTGATGCCTATATGCAATGATCATTGTCATTAATAAATATTACATAACTATGCGCTTTTCTATCAATTGCCTAACAGTAATTTATTTACCCACTGTATGCTTTGTACGAAAGAGAAGCCTCTAGCGAAAACTATGGCCCCTAGGTCTTCACAAATCAAATTCCAGAAACACTAAAAATATTGCTACCATTTATTTACCTTTATATTTTTTGAATTTATATTATCTATCTATCACTGTTTATTGCTTGCAAGTAATGAATTCAAGGGGATTGACAACCCTCTTGTCCGTGTTGAGTGCAAGTGTGTGATCTTTTGTGTGTAGGCATTGAAGACAGGCATTTGTGTGATCCTTCTATTGGTTCGATTACTTTGGTTCTCACTGAAGGAAATACTTATCTCTACTGTACTGCATCTCCCTCCTCTTCGGGGAAAATCCCAATGTAGCTTACAAGTAGCATTCACAATACTTTGAAGAAGGTTTCAGCAGCGATGTGCATGCTTGTATAAGGTTGACCAACTGATTCTATTGATGATTGATTGTAATAGCATAGAGCACTTGCGTTAAGAATTTGGACAGATTTGTGAAATCGCTCATTGAGCTATTCGAAAAATAATATGTTTGTACTCCAAATGAAGAGGACATTGTATGACTTCTTGAGATGGGTGCATCAAAGGGCTTTCGTGCTATGCTTGGAAGCACCAATTGCATGCATATAACATTGCATGGACAATTCAAAGGTAAAACTATAGATGCGACCATAAATCTAGAAGTTGTGTCATCAAATGAGCTTTGGATCTGTCATACATATTATTGATTGTCATGATCTAATAATGACTCACATGTTTTTCAAATATGACATGTCTTTGCAAGGTATTTTGTTAGAGATGCACCTCCGATGAGACTGAATTTCAAACCAAATTTCATAAATTGTGGATTTTAAATTATAATCATGTATGTGTGTCCAACGTAACATTGTTGGAACTATTATGACCATACTATACATATGGATGTTTCATTTATATGCTTGTTTAATGAGAAATTAAAAAATATTTATGGGGCGATTATTAGGGGAACCAAGAAAAGACCTTACATATAAACTTTCCCTTAATTTAACACACATACCCTAAAAGTGGTTTTATTGAAAGATTTTTACAGGAGGTCTTTGAGATGCTCTAATATCAAGCTAGAATATAGAACTATACAAGGGTTGGGGCAATGAGTGAACAACATCACACCTCGATCTTGAAAAAGAGCTTATGATGCCTTTTGAGATCTAGTTTGGATAGCGAAGGTTCCTTACTTTTTTTCCTAAGGAGCGACCCTGAGTTATCTAACCTACGAGAGGATGTACATTATGTCAAAGGCTCTCACAAGTCTTTGTTAATTAAATTTAAGTTTTCCAACTAGGCCTTTAATAACCTTAGGGTTGTAAACACTAGTTTTAAAACATGCATGGGTATGAGGTTTTATTGTCACAACCTTATATTTGTGTTAGGGATCTTAAATATATTAATTTTTGTCCTAGGAGACAACCATTCTGTTATTATTGTGACGCGAATATGTGGGGATTCTCCAAAGTACATTTTGTCTCGTGCACGACCTCCATCAAGAGTTAGTTGTCCAACCAATGACCCTTATTGTCACGTGGAGGAACCTTAGTTATTAACAATAAATATACAAATGAAACATTGGACGTTTAATGACTACACCTCATTCATCCCCAAGGAATTTATTTTCGCTACCAGACTAAGTCCTTCTCTCTTTGTTGTATGGGATAGCATTTCATGTCCTTCTTGCTATTTATGTTCTCCTTGATCGATCTACGGGATCATGAGTACATGCAAGACCTTAGATTGAGAACAAGACACGAGAAAATTCCGTTGCAAATAGCCCTACACTAATAATGTAAAATATACAAAGTGATTCCAACAATCCTTTCCACAAATACATCAGATTGCAAGGCAGTGCCTCAACCCATTGCTTTACCGCATTACTCACACATGATGATCCGATCGCAAGATGAACTCATTGAAGGCTGCATAAATATGAATGATTTGTTGATAATATTTCATACAATACTTGCCGATGTGGTGCACCAGTTACAAATATGACTAACTTTGAGATGAATTGCTATAATGATGAGGGTGGCGGCAGCAATGGAGATTAAATGGGAAATGGCGGTGGATAGGGTTGGACGATGGTTCTTGTGCTTTGTTTCGTGAATGGTTCTCTCTCTATTGGGAATTCGGCATCGCCCCTTTTATAAATTCTGGTCAGGTGGACCTCTTGGTGCTTAAAGTGATTGGTACGACCGCTGGTACGAGCGGATGTTGTCATACCAAACGTTGCCTTGTGCTTTGTTGTGCCTAGAACTTGTCCCGTTGACTTGCCAATTCCACCGAACTTTGTGTTTCCCCGTATCTTATGATCCTATTCCATGTTTAGGAATTTTCTTGTGGAAACACATTACACAAGGAATTCGTGATCTCTCAAATTCAATGGCCATTAATGGCAATATCAGAGTGATTTTCTTGAAAATTTCAGGATTATGTGGTTTAAATAATGGTGTGATGAGCGCAAAATATCACTCATCCACTTTCTGAGTAGAATTTGAGTATTTGTGCAATAAAAGAAAAGGGACGTGTCTACCATTGACATGTCCCAAAGTCAAACTATGCAAAGGGGCGTGTTGTTCTACACGTCTCGTCCTATATTGCAACTATTGACATGTGAATGCAATGAGGGGCCCTAGCTAGAAGTGCTAAATGTGTAAAAAATCATATTCAACGGCCTTGAAAGGGTGCATGACGGGCTAACATCTAAAGTGGCAATCCTTTCCGGTAGCAATATTGATTGGTGAAAACCCCAAACATCCAAACTTTATGAATACATGACTACCAAGGCCAACAAAAAAGGCAACATTCGAGAGGTGACATTGACGAGGAATATCAAAAAGAAGTGGAAGCATGAACAATAGGTACATTACATTTTGATCTAGCCGAGCGAGGAAAAAAAGTTAGAAAACAAGAGCCCTTGTTTCCCCAAGTCACACATCTAATGAAAAGGGAGATCGGGGAGCGAGAACCTATCAAGACTCTTGTGGCCCGCCAAAGCAGAGGCACACATGGAAATCCTTCCAAGCTACATAGTCTAAATGGTGAAATCCCCAAGGTCTTGGTCCCCATGCCAACCATAAGCATAAGTGGACCTAAACTAGAACTTCGTTATACGTCTCAAATGTATCTACTTTTTCAAACACTTTTGCTCTTGTTTTGGACTCTAATTTGCATGATTTTAATGAAACTAACCCAAGACTCACGTTGTTTTCAGTAGAACTGCAATGGTATTGGTTTTGTGCAGAAAAAAGTTCTCGAAATTGGACGAAACTTTTTGTGGATTTTTGTGGGAAATATAAGAATTATTGGAGCAAAGACTCACCATAGGGGGGGCACCTTTTGGTGACAAGCCAATAGGGTGCGCCCACCCCCCTCGGCATGCCCTGATGGCTTGGAGCCACCTCATGGGTCCTCTGACTCTAATTCCAGTCCTATAAATTCACAATTATGGAGAAAAAATAGGAGAGAAGTTTTCATCGCGTTTTACAAGACGGAGCCTTCGCCACCTCTTGTTCTTCCTCGAAGGGCTGATCTAGAGTACTTTGGGGGCTCCGACGGGGGGGGGGGGGGTTCATCGTTGTCATCATCACCAACCCTTATTCATCAACAATCCCATGATGCTCACCATCGGGAGTGAGTAATTGCTTTGTAGGCTTGCTGGATGGTGTTGGAATTGGATGAGATTGACCATGTAATTGATTTATTTCAATAGGGCTTGATCCCTAGTGTCCACTATGTTCTGAGCTTGATGTTGATATGACTTTCCTATGCTTAATGATTGTCACTAGGGGCAGAGTGCCATGATTTTAGATCTGAACCTATTTTGTTTTCATGAATATGAGAGTGTTTTAGATCCTATCTTGCAAGTTGTATGCACCTATTACATATCTTGATCCGCACACCCCAAGGTGACAATATTTGGGATTCTTTCCGCAAATTGCCATAGTTTGAGGAGTTCATGTATTTAGCATGTGTTAATGCTTTGTTCCGGTTCTCTATGAGACGGAAACCTTAATATCCCTTAGATTTCCTTATGGACCGCACTGCCATGGGAGGGTGGGAGAAAGTTTGAGGTCGTCATTTGTTTCAGAAGTAGTGGTTGCGTGATGTCTTTTGTCTTCTCCAATCGTGCTTTTGGTTATGTTGTGTTTTATGCACTTGATTGCTCTAAAGATCTACCTACCTGACTCTACACAAAGTTGCCACGTTCAGTCCGTAGCGTTTGCGTTGATTGGGAGCATGCATGATGGGCCTCTCAACAATGTTTGATCATGTCCTATTCTTTCCCGGGCATTTTTTGTTGTAATGAGCTTTGCATTTTTGGTTGACAAATCAAATGGAAGGGGAGTAGCCTGGTTCGAAAAGGAAGTTTCGGCTATGTCCATCATTTATGTCCGTGCTGCCTTTGTCACTTGTATACTATTTTATTTTTATTTTTCACCAAACAGTTTTGTCAAGATGCAACTCTAATTCTCGCCCAAGATAGTAGTATAATATAGATTATTTTGAGTACCAACATAAAGTCGTTAATTCCATCCTACGACACAATTAAACAACAACCGACGCAAATTACAGCACAACAACAACAAATTTTCTTTGATATCAGAAAAGTAGAAGGTCGAATTTTGTGGGGAGAAAGAAGGAGACCTAGATAAGTTCAAGGCAAGGTGGGAACATTACAACCCTATATGATGATGCGTTCGTCTATATGATATACTCTTCGAGCTTTGATACAATAAACACTTGGAGTTGGACGTCATTCGTTTCTCAAGTAGTGGCTATTCAGCATATTTTGTCTTCTCGCAGACTATGCGCTGGCTTGTACTTAACCTTTGTCTAAACAGTTCTACACAATGTTGCCACGTTTTCATGTCGTGGAGTTTGCACTGATTTGGGGCATGCGTCATGGGTCTCTCGGCAGTGTTCGAGCATGTTCTACTCCTTTCCCGTGCATTCTTTGTTGTAACGAGCTTGGCATTTTTCATTTAAAATAAATAAATAAATGAAAGAGGAGTAGCCCGGTTTGAAAATAAAAATTTCGGCTATGCTAGTCATTTTATGTTCCCGCTGCATTTGAAACTCATATACTTTGTAATTTTGGTTTCCACCAAACGGTTTTGTTGAGATGCAATGATTTTTTTAATCAAAGTTAGTGGTATAATATAGACCCTTTTAAGTACCAACACCAAGTCATCAATTCCATCCTGTGATGCGATCTAAACAACAACCAACATAAATTACAAGGCAATATCAACAAATTATCTTTGAGAGGAGGAAAGCAGAAAGCCAAAACATGTAAGTTCAAGGGAACGAAGCAACATTACAACCCAAAATGGCAATGCATGCTTCTATACCTTTTACAGATTGCACTATGAACTACATACGGATGTACATAAACATATTTTAAAACGTAGATTCATTCATTTTGCTTCGTATGTAGTTTCTTAGTAGAATCTCTAAAAGCTCTCATATTTTATATTTAGAAACGAAGGGAGTATATGTTTGGAGCTTCCATCGATGACATGCACTTGGACTCAGGGGTCGTTCGTATCTGAAGCAGTGACCGCTTAGGGTCTTTTGTCTTCTCGCGCATTATGCGCATTGGCTTGCACTTAACCCTTACCTAACCGGCTCTGCACAACGTTGCCATGTTTTTCATTCGATGGGATTTGTGTAAAACGTAATGTTTTTGGGAAGTGCTCGACACCCTAAATGGGGTGTGGCTATCTCATTATATAAGGGTACCCAAGGGGTACAATACAATATACAGTATATGTATACAGGGCTACGTATATACAGTCTAACACCCTCCCTCAATCTTAACTGTGGCCTGAAGTACAAAGCAAGTTAAGATTGCGCCTGCAGCCTACAAACTGTGGTTGTGGAAGAGGCTTCGTGAAGATGTCAGCAAGTTCGTCCTTTGATGAGATGAACTTGATGGAAAGTAGCTTCTGTGCAACACGTTCCTGAACAAAGTGATAGTCCACTTCAATGTGTTTAGTCCTGGCATGAAACACTGGGTTGGATGAAAGATAGGTAGCACCAATGTTGTCACACCACAGAACTGGAGGATGAGCTTGAGTAACATGCAACTCTCTCAATAGAGACTGTACCCATATAATCTCAGCAGTTGCGTCAGCAACAGCTTTGTACTCAGCTTCAGTACTACTTCGAGACACTGTTGCTTGCTTACGAGCATTCTAGGCGATCAAGTTAGAACCCAGAAATACCGCATATCCCCCCGTGGATCGCCTGTCGTCAGGACTACCAGCCCAGTCCGCATCAGAAAAAGCAGACAACTCCAACGAAGGTGCCGGCTGTAGAAGCAAGCCATAGGAAGCAGTAAGGCTGACATAGCGCAAAATGCGTTTCACTGCTGACCAATGAGATGTCCTGGGTGCATGCAGAAATTGACACACATGGTTGATTTCACAGGAAATATCAGGCCGAGTAATGGTGAGGTATTGTAGACCACCAACAAGGCTACGATACTCAGTAGCATCATCAGAGGATAGAGAATCACCATCAAGAGCAGACAGCCGATCAGTGGCAGACATCGGGGTGACAGCGTGTTTGCATTTGAGCATACCAGCACGTCGCAACAAGTCCAAGGAGTACTTCTTCTGAGAGAGAGTCAGCCCAGCAGAAGAACGTGCAACCTCCAGACCAAGGAAAAAATGCAGAGCACCTAAATCCTTGACAGCAAAATCAGCACTGAGGGCACTCACCAGACGATCAGCAGCAGAGTCAGAGGAACTGATGAGAATGATGTCATCAACATATACCAAAAGATACATCGTAACCTCAGGGCGCTGTAGGAGAAAGAGCGACGTATCAGCAGTGGAGGGAGTAAACCCAAGAGCCCGAAGAACAGATCCAAGGCGAGCATGCCATGCACGAGGGGCCTGCTTGAGTCCATACAATGCCTTAACCAGACGGCAGAGATGATGAGGGCGAGCCGGATCAACAAAACCAGGTGGGTGACGCATATAAACCTCCTCCTCCAGAACTCCATGGATAAAAGCATTCTGCACATCAAGATGACGAAGGAACCATCCTCGAGTAACAACAAGAGACAGTAGCAATCGAATGGTAGTGGGTTTGATGACTGGACTGAACGTGTCTTCATAATCAAGACCATACCTCTGTTTGAAGCCCTTGGCAACCAGCCGTGCCTTGTAGCGTTCAATGGAGCCATGAGCATGCCGTTTGACTTTAAAAACCCACTTGGAATCAATAGCATTGACACCAGAAACTAGAGGAACAAGGCGCCAAGTATTATTCTTATGGAGAGCCTGAACTTCCTGTTCCATTGCCATACGCCAGTGTGGAATACTGAGTGCAGCGTGAAAGTGACGAGGCTCGGCAGTGGGATCAGCAGCAACATGAGCCATACATGCAGCCAGCCACGCAACCGTACCATCCGTGCGTTGCTTGGGACAAAGAACACCGGATTGGCTATGTGTGCGAGGACGAGGCATGACATCGGGCAGGACAGGCGGTGTTGGCGCAGGAGATGATGGAGCCGAGACCGCCGAGGCAGGGCTGGTCGGCAGCTCGAGATCCGGCGAAGTAGTAGCCAGCCCAGGCGAGGCCGGCGGAGAGCCGGGCGTGGCAGCGGCCGACACAGGAGAAGCCAGCTCAGCACCGGGCGAGGCAGGCTCAGCTGGCGCCGGCGGGACCAACAACGTGGAGCCACGCGTCGGCGTGACAGCCGGGCGGGCTCCACCCGCTGTGCAGGGCGCAGCGACGTCGCGCGAGACGGAGGCCACGGGCGGGGCGTAGTCGGGCGGGCGAGCGGGGCGAACGTCGCCCGCGATGCATGGCCCATGCACGTCGCGCAGGGGCGCCAGCACGGGCGCGGCAGGAACGGGCGGGCGGGCGTTGCAGGCTCCACCCGCTATGCATGGCCCATGCATGTCCTGAGAAGCAACGTCCGAAATCCTCTCCTCAAGTAGTTCCAGGCGAGCGCCACGTCCAATACCTGCAGCATGATTAGGAAGCAACGCAGGGGTATATGCAACATCAACAAATTGGTCAGGCGAAGGTATAGGCATGGGCACTTGTAACGGCAGACCAGTAGGAAGAGTCGGAAGTGTGCGGAATGGGAACACGTTTTCATCAAACACAACGTCACGAGAGATGTAGACGCGATTGGTAGGGACATGTAAGCATTTGTACCCTTTGTGAAGAGAACTATACCCTAGAAAAACACACTTCTTGGACCGAAACTCAAGCTTATGTTTGTTATACGGGCGTAGATGAGGCCAACATGCACACCCGAACACTTTGAAAAAGGTGTAGTCTGGAATTTCATGAAGTAGGAGTTCAAGTGGGGTTTTCATTTTTAGAAGTCGTGATGGAAGCCTATTTATAAGAAAACAGGTTGTGGAGAAGGCATCACTCCAAAAACGAAATGGGACAGAAGCATGAGCTAGTAGGGTTAGTCCTGTTTCGACAAGATGACGATGCTTACGTTCGGCAGTTCCATTTTGCTGATGTGTATGAGGACATGACACACGATGTGAGATCCCAAGCTTGTTAAAGAACAAGTTGAGGTGGTGGTATTCACCCCCCCCCCCCAGTCGGATTGCACATGAATGATTTTGTGCTTAAGGAGACGCTCAACGTGGGCTTGAAACTGAACAAAGACATCAAATACATCAGACTTGCGCTTAATAAGATATAGCCAAGTAAATCGAGTGTAAGCATCAATAAAACTGACATAATAATTGTGACCACTCACGGATGTCTGGGCATGACCCCATACATCGGAAAACACAAGCTCAAGAGGATGTGTCACAACACGACTAGAATCTGAAAACGGAAGTTGATGACTCTTGCCCTGCTGACAGGCATCACAGATAGTTTCAGCATTTTTATTGGACACAACTGGTAGATCATGACGATGCAATATATGTCGAACTATGGGTTCCGCCGGGTGACCAAGGCGTGCATGCCAGTGTGTAGATGGCACACGTACACTAGTGAACACCTGGGGAGAAGACGGCGTGGAAGGTGGTGGCGGTGCATCAAGAGCATATAGGCCATGCCGAAGGCGACCACTAAGCAGAATGGCCCTCGTGTCCCGGTCCTTGATAAAGAAACGAAAAGGGTGAAACTCAGCAAGGACATTATTATCACGAGTAAGTAGAGGAATGGACAACAAACTGCGCGTAGCGGAGGGAACTCGAAGGACATTGGAGAGATGCAGTGGGTGAAGATTATGTGTAAGGAGAGAGGCCTGACCAACATGTGAGATGCGCATACCTGCTCCGTTTGCTGTGTGAACCCGATCATGACCGCGATATGGCTCCTGAGTAGAGAGCTTGCTCATCTCGCTGGTGAGGTGGTTGGTGGCGCCAGTGTCCATGTACCAAGCATGATCTATGGAGTAGGATGGCGTGCATCCAGAATCATGACCCGTCACCACCACAGCAGCAGCCTGCTTATCATTCCCTTTGCCATTGTTGCCAAGGCCAAGGAAGTCTTGCTTGTAGCGACGATGGCAGCGAGAGGCAATGTGCCGCTCAATTCCATAGAGCTGGCAGGCCTGCGAGGCGCCACAAGAGGAGCAGCACGCCACCGGCCGATTGCCGCCCGTGATGGTCGAAGCGTTGCCCCGTGAAGCCTGTTGTGGTGACGACGCCGATCTGGTGTTGGAGGAAGAAGACCGCGGGGGCTTGCCACGAGTCGCGGCATTGGCAGCGGCAAAGCCAGGGGAGACGCGGCGCGCCTTGATGCGCTGTTCACGGCCAAGGAGCCGTGCATAGAGCTCACGAGACGGGAGCGGATCATCACGGCCGTGGACATTCTCAATGAAATTGTCATAATCATCATCAAGCCCGTTAAGCACAAAGGTGGTGAACTCCTCATCCTGTAGCGGCTGGCCAACAGAGGCCAACGTGTCGGCTAGACCCCGCATCTTGTTGAAGTAGTCCGTGATGCTGAGGTCACCAAGCTTAGTCTCACCAGCTCGGTGCGTATGGAATGAGCACGTGCCTGAGACTGGGAGGAAAAGCTTGTGTGAAGCGCCGCCCACGCCTCCCGGGATGTAGCGGCGAAGATGACCAGCGAGGAGACGCTCAGGGTGAGCGAGGACTGGATGGCGGAGAGGATGGCTTGATCCTGAGCCACCCACGTGTGATACACCGGGTGATGAGGTGGCGGACACGGGATAGAGCCGTCGACGTAGCCCTCGAGGTAGCGACTCCGCAGAAGAGGCAGCACTTGGGCACGCCAGGACAAGTAGTTGTCCGGCGCAAGCTTCACCGGCAGGAGATGCGAGAAGTAGAACAGCGACGGCAGCGCGGCCGGGTCAGCATACACCGGTAGCGGGGCATAGAAACCCATCGACGGGGCCGCCCCGGGATGACCAGCGGCCACCAAGTAGGGCGGGGCTCCAGAGGAGCCGATCGGGGGGGGGGGGGGCGTAGGGTTCCATGGCAGCGGCCCCGCAGTGTGACGCGGCTGCAGCTCCCTGGGACTGAAGCAGCGCAGGGTAGACCGTCGGCGGCGAGTAGTGGTGCGGGGTAGACGACCCGCAGATCATCGACGGCGGCGGCACAGACTGGTGCGGCGGCGGCGCGCCATAGTAGGGCGGAGGAGGCGCAGCGTAGTGCTGCGGCACCGAGGACGCGCCGTAGGGGACCGTCCAGGAGGACGACGGCGGCGGGGCACCATGGCCGGGGTGAGGTGCACCGGACGAGGCAGCAGCCCCAAGCTTGGTGGTGAGATCCGATCCACTCGGATGGCGAGGCGACGCCGGGGCCCCATAGGCAGTCGCCAGGGGCCGGGAGGCGAGAAACGGCGACGCGGGGGCGAGGGCCGGCGCCACGGCAGTCGGGGCGGCGCCAGGGGTCGGCGGCGGTGCAGCGGAAGACATCGTAACCTAATTTGATACCATGTAAAACGTAATGTTTTTGGGAAGTGCTCGACACCCTAAACGGGGTGTGGCTATCTCATTATATAAGGTTACCAAGGGGTACAATACAATATACAGTATATGTATACAGGGCTACGTATATAAAGTCTAACAATTTGCACCAATTTGGGAGATGTGTGATGGGTCTCGCGGCAGTGTTCGAGCATGCTCTATTCCTCTCCCGCCCATTGCTTGCTGTAACGAGCTTGACATTTTTTGTTGAGAAATTAAATGAAGGGGAGTAGCCCGGTTCGAAAAAGAAAGCTTCTCAAACTTATATAGAGTAGTACTATAAAAAGTTTCCCATAAAAAAAGTACTCAATATATAAAGTTTTTTTTTCACCGATCAGTGTTGTCAAGATGTAACGTTAACTCTGGTCATGACTCTCTCATGAGCTTGCTTTCACTTGCTGGTCAAAGTTAGTAGTACTACATAGATCCTTTTAACTACCAACGTCAAGCCGTCAATTCCATCCCGCGACGCGGCGCAAACAAACAACCGACGCAAATTACAACACAACAAGAGCAGGTTGTCGCACTCCAGGCTTAATTTTCGATGTGCCAACCGACAGAGGTGCAACAATGCATGCAAAGGCCGTAGCTGAAACCTATGGAGCCTCTTTGTGTTTTTCTTTTACGAACGAACTGTAATATAACCTATAATAAAGCCTTTTTGTAAGACCTCCAGCATGATTGGAAGAGGCGTCGCTCTCCTGTCGCCGTGCTAACCGAGGAGAGCTGCGCGCCATAGTGCCCTGGGTCTGGTTGGAGAAGCCTTAAACCTTTCAGTGTTGGCGACGACCGGCGACGTAACCGAGGGCCTAGTGCAACGCACAAGTTGATCCCAGGACAGGAACGGATGCAGCTGCTTCGGCCTCGAGGAGGCCCATTGTTTCAATGGCGATTTCGATGCCGAGGGTCAACAAGGCAGGGGCAGCTAGGGTTCGAGTGCTAGGGTTTAATGGAGGGATATCCTCTTCATGGCCGTCCAAATTCCTGACAGAAAACGAACCCAAACCGAAGCTGATCGCAGGACGGCTACGAATGCATTTTGCTTCAACTAATCAACTTGGACGACGCCCGTAGTTTGAAAGGCGATCTCGATGAGGGACTCAACGAGGCAGGGCAACTAGAGTATTTTACAGGGATATCCTTTTTCATCGCCGTCGAATTTTCCTGACAGAAATAAGTCTGCGCTCTCTTGTGACATCTGGGTTAATTAGTCGGCAGGTTGCTGCAGCTTTTTCTTTTTAATGTTGATAAAAGAGCTGTCAAATTCATTGATTAGAAAAAGACATTACAAAAATACATCAAGTGCTAAAAGTAACTGACTGTTCAGTTTGTTACGAAAAACCAGACAAAAATCATAATAACGCTTAGCTAGACTAGACTTAAAACACCATGAAACATATAAAGACACTGGAAGACGAAAACCCCACGATACACCTGGTCCGGTACTCAAGCGCGTTCGCTGTTACAAGAATGCACATCGAAAACCGCGTATTATACCGGGTGGAGGGGGGAGGGTTTCGCCGGGTCTGAGCGTTCTTTGATCAGGTTGCTGCAGCTTTTTCTTTCGAAGTGGTTGCTGCAGCTTTGACTTGAACGGAATTGTGTATTGATTCTTCTCTTCCTCACCCCATGTGTTTCAAGAGTGAACGATTCGTGCTGCCCGTGCCAGTTTTCTTAGCTCACCGCGTACGGTGACGAGTTGGTGCTGACTGGATGATGCGTGTGCGAGGCGATCGTTCAACAGTCAGCGCCATGTCTTCCTCGTGATGCGCCGATGGCGCTCCACTTTAGTACTACTAGTAGAATATTTCAGCGGAATCACTTTAGTAGTAGGTTGGATCAACTATCTGGTTACGCCTTCCGCGAAAAAAAAATATCTGGTTACGCAAACTCACGTGCTTGACTTGATCGTTTCAAGAAAGGAAAAAAGAATCACTTAAGTTGATTTCTACTCTTTCTGTATTTAAATAATTGTAGTTAAAAAATTAATCTAATTCTCTTTAATTATAATTACTTAGAAACAAAAAAAAATAACAACTAAGATCAGATCATAAGACGAGGAGCATGGGGGCTATCGGTTCAGGGGAGAGCATAGCATGGTAGCATCACCAGCCATGCGGGAGCATGTGGTTAGAGCATTTATAACCGGACCCTTCAGACCTTTATGAAATGCCCTAGCAAACCGTTCGGTCATAAAAAATTGATCTAGTCGGGCCTCTTAAACCGGTCTTAAACGCTCGGACTGACTAGCATCCCCCATTTCTAGCCCAAATATATACGGGTGGATATGGGGGAGCCCGGACGCGCCTGAGCACGCTCGTCACGTCGGACTGACGATTTGGTCCAACGAGGACTCGCCAGGAAATCCAACGGACTGACGGGCGCGTCGACCGTCGGCGCGGTGTGAACGTCGCGTGGCGTCGCTCCGACTCACCGTCCAAGAGGTCGGGGCCGGCTATTTAAGCCAGTCAGCGCCCCCAGCCCTAGCTCATCCGCCTCCTCCTTCTCTCCGCTGCCATTCGAGCTCGTCCGCCTCATCTCGCAGTTCCCTCTCCGTCTGGATGGTCCGGCGGCCCATCACCACGTACGCGCAACTCACGTCGAAGCGACACCTTCAAATCGAGGCGGAGATCTAGGATCGTCGTACTGCCCGTATCGTTGCGGGTCTCCCTCCGGACTCTCCGGAAACGGAGAAGGAAGAGGAGAAGAAGGAGGAGGAGACGAGCAGCAGCAGCAACAGCAGGACGAGCAGCCGGAGGCCATGAAGGAGGAGGCTCTCGGCTTGAGCATGGCGGAGTTTGTTGTCGTCCAATAGAAGGAGATGGCGGAGCACCAAGCCATCCTCAATTCCATCTCGGATGAGGCCGAGGTGGAGGCCAACCGCCAGCTCATCCGGTAGAGGAAGGCGGGGGCCGACGCCCTTTTCGACGAGCTGGACGCGGAGATTGAGGCGAAGGAGGCCGCAGCAGAGCAGCTGGAGGCGCGGGAGGGGGCGGAGCTGCTGTAGGCGGCCATTTATCCGCACGCGGCCGTCCGAACAACTGGTCACCTATTTCAGAAACCAAACCGCAACAAAATGGTATGTTGCAGACCAACTAAAAGGTAACCCCAATCATGGCGGGGCGACTAGGGTGATCGGCCCAAGTGGTGGCCATCGACATCGCCCACGTACTCACAGGGAATGACGCAGCCTTCTCAGGCGACCAACACACATATCCTTACCGTCTCCGGCGCGGTGCGAGCCTGACGGAAACCGATGATGGCAAAGCGGGTCCAGAACCAGCATTTCGACATCGTCGACTCCGCATCACGCAACGGAAGCTGCACGTGCCCGCGAGACCATGCAGCCATACACCGACAACATTCTACAAAAATGACACAGTTGCAAAATGAAGACGACAACGGGGCTAGTGCTTGAAAGGACGTGGATGTCGCCTAGAGGGGGGGGTGAATAGGCGCTTTAAAATAATTAAGGTTTAGGCTTGAACAAATGCGGAATAAAACTAACGTTTAATATGTCAAGCACAAAACCACAAACAACTAGGCTCACCTATGTGCACCAACAACTTATGCTAAGCAAGATAAACAACTAAGTGATAGCAAGATATATGACAAGAGACAATATGGCTATCACAAAGTAAAGTGCATAAGTAAAGGGTTCGGGTAAGAGATAACTGAGGTACGCGGAGACGATGATGTATCCCGAAGTTCACACCCTTGCGGATGCTAGTCTCCGTTGGAGCGGTGTGGAGGCACAATGCTCCCCAAGATGCCACTAAGGCCACCGTAATCTCCTCACGTCCTCGCATAATGCAAGATGCCGTGATTCCACTAAGGGACCCTTGAGGGCGGTCACCGAACCCGTACAAATGGCAAACCTTGGGGGCGGTCACCGAACCCGTACACGTGGCAACCCTTGGGGGCGGTTACCGGTACCCGTACAAATTTCTCGGGGCAATCTCCACAACCTAATTGGAGACCCCGACGCTTTCCCGGAGCTTCACACTACAATGATTGAGCTCCGAGACACCACCAAGCTTCTAGGACGCCAAAGCATCCACGAAGAACAATATCTAGGGTACTAAGTACCAAAGGTAATAAGCTTCTCAAACTTCACTTCCACATATCACCGTGGAGAACTCAAACCGGTGCAACCAATGCAATGGCAAGAACACACGAAGTGGTCAAGTCCCTCACACTCAAATCCCTCCACAACAACGAAAGCTATGGAGAAATATGAGAGGAAGAACAAGGAGCTCACAAAGAACTCCAAGATCTAGATCCAAGGGGTTCCCCTCACATAGAGGAGAAAGTGATTGGTGGAGATGTGGATCTAGATCTCCTCTCTCTTTTCCCTCAAGAACAAGCAAGAATCATTGGAGGGATTGAGAGTAAGCAAGCTCTAAGAATGTCAACAATGGAGGTAGAACAAGAGCTCAACGGATAGATAAGGCCAAGGGGGAAGAAGACCCCCTTTATATAGTGGGGTAAGGAATCAGACCGTTACCCCCACTTACAGCCCGAGCCTGGCGGTACTACCACTGGCTCCAGCGGTACTACCGCTGACTCTCCGGCGGTACTACCGCTGGCTGCAGCGGTACTACCGCTGAGCCCATGGTAGCGCAAAGATACTACCGGGCCAACCACCGCCAAGAAAGTCTTCGCAAAAATGTCCGACGCACTACAACCGCAAAGATGACGGTACTAAAAACTTGGAGCGGTACTACCGCTGGCCAGGGGCGGTACTACCGCTGGGACAGCGGTACTACCGCCAGCTCTAGCGGTACTACCGCTAGGGCCAGCGGTACTACCGCCACCTCTAGCAGTACTACCGCTAGGTCCAGCGGTACTACCGCTCGCCACTGAAACAACCATAACTTTCGCATACGAGCTCCAAATCGAGCTAACCCAAGCTTGTTGGATTCAGGACGTCAAGAGCTATCCAAACAGTTTGGGTCTTGTCCATCACATGATTCTCCTAATGATGTGATCCCATTATCAAGTGACAACACTTGTCTATGGTTAGGAAACCTTGACCATCTTTGATCAACGAGCTAGTCAACTAGAGTCTTACTAGGGACGGTGTTTTGTCTATGTATCCACACATGTATTTGAGTTTCCAATCAATAAAATTATAGCATGGATAATAAACAATTATCACGAACAAAGAAATCTTAAGACCATGCAGATATGAAAATGCCAATGATATAGAGATGTGAGTCCTCTATGAATGAAGAACCGGCAAAAACTCCAACATCGAAAACATCATAGTAGATGCATATGGACTCTGTTTTCGATGAACTCGAGCTTGTCACGAAGATGACCATAAGCTCTAAAACTCACAAAGAGAAACACCAAACAAGAACCAAGAAGTATGATGCAAGGATGCAAATGGTTTGAGCTCTCAACGAACGATACGATCAAGCTACTCACTTGAGAGCCCCCTTGATAGTACAACAATCTATCCTAAACAGAAAACCTATCAAGGGCAAACCTATACCTTGCACCTCGTCCTCTTGAGCTAGATGATGATGATCTTGGCTTCCTCAAGATGGAGCACCTTTCTTGATTGCGTTGGCTTGATGAAGACTAGTTGATTGCTTCCCCATACTCACTATGGGTGAGCCACTCTTCAGCATATCTTCACAAGTCCATTGCCACCACAATGGATGGCAAGCTTCAAGCATGGTATCTTCGTGCTGATCCACTTGAATTTGCACATCGCAATCTTGATGACGATCACAACTTGACGTCATACTTCATGGGTTGTATGAGATCTTCCCTTTGACGCAAGCCCATGGAAACACACCTAACCCCCACATAGAACTCTCACGAAGACCATGGGTTAGTACACAAACACGTAATGGACAATGCTTACCATACCATGGGATCGCTTGATCCCTCTCGGTACATCTTATACGCTTTGTGTGTTGATCATCTTGATTTACTCTTTGTCTGAGATCTTGATCAACCATGTGTCTCTATAACCATTCTTTGGATAATACCTTGAATACCATCTTGGTCATCATATAAACTCCTTGAACCCAACAGATGGACTTCAAGAAGTGCCTATGGACAAATCCTATAAATGTAACTTAAGGCAACCATTAGTCCATAGGAATTGTCATCAATTAGCAAAACCACATATGGAGATATATGCTCTAACACTGCTGCTGCAGCAACATCTTTTATTACAAAAAAAATATACGACATCATCAATGTCCTAAAACTAGGAAAAAATCTGCAACACATCCTGCATTCCAAAAAAATTCCTGCAATATGAGCTCGGTTGCAAAAGTTCCGCAACACTTTCTTTGTTGCAATAGTAAAAACGAGGTTGGGTATGCCGCCAGATTTAAATGGCAACACGCACTTTGTTGCAAAAAAGTCTATAGATGTTTCATCTTTGGTACAACAAATAATCTATAACAAACTCTGTTATAAAAAAAATCTATGAATGTTTTCGTAACACAATCTTTGTTGTAGATAATATTTTATGACAAACTTTGTTGCAAAAAAAGTCTACACACGATTTTCCGACATGATCTCAATTGCAAAATTTAAGATACCGATCACGCTAGATCTCGCGGCTAGAGACCCGGTCAATCTTTTAAAAAGACCGGCGGACACGTAGCAACGTCCTATTACTAAGTGAAATTTTAGATAGCCATGGCATGTGGGACTGTACTATTATTTTTAGGCTATGAGTTGAATATTCTCTTTATGTTCTAAGTTGTGCTAGTCATTTTTGGAAACAAAAAATATGCCCTTTTCTAGGGATACATGTTGAATTAAGTTTGTCAAAGTTAATTAATCTACTGGCCTAGTGGCAATGACGCCCAGTATTGGAAGAACAGGAGCATCATGATGTTAATTCCCGTTTGCCGCATACTGTGCCGAAGGGCCTATTCTACCTATCATAGTGAACAGGAAGTCGAATGATGACTTGTGAGCACAGGCACATTGGGGGAAAATCCTATTTGACGCTTACTACGTCAAAATGTTGGTCTTTCGCATAAGCCACCCCTTGAAGCGAGTAAATTGGGCCAGTCCACTCAGACACCCGGTTTTAGAAATATTCTAGACTTTTTCAGCCTTTTTTCCGGTTTTGGGAACTTTCTAGAAGATTCCCTGAACCGTTTTTTTTATTGTTTTTGTTTCTGTTTCAAAAAAAAATCGATTTTCAAAAAATGTTTTGTAATTTGAAAAAATGTTCCGGAATTCCTAAAATATGTTCCGGAATTTGAAAATATGTTCTGCAATTTCCAAAATGTTACGAAACTTTTATCAAAATGTTTCAGATTTTTCAAAAAAATGTTCCGAAATTTTAAATAAAATTCCGGAATTTGAAAAAAATGGAAAAGAACTATTTTTTTTAAATTTAATAATGGGCTGGCCCAGCCAGGGGCGCTACACCCTGTGTGCGCGACTCCTTGCCGCAACACGCGGCCAATATGACCCCTATACAGGGCAAACCCTATTTAACGCCACAGGTGCCGTTTAAAGGTGAAATATGCTAACCAGCGTCTGCAGCACTCCGTAATGGGCCGGTCCATTTAGAAAATCTTTATGATCTTTTTTAGCCCGTGAACTGTTTTAGCCCCTGAACTTTTTTTAAATCTGTGAACTTCTAAAAAAATCGTTAATTTTTTATGAAATCGATGAACCTGACTGAAAATTGATGAACACAATTTAAAATTTATTAACGTTTTTCGAAATCATTGAACTATTTTTCAAAATTGATATTTTTTCAAAATTGATCATATTTTTTCGAATTCTATGGAGTTTTTAAAATTCATGAACATATTTCCAAAAATCGTTGAATTTGTTTCATAATCATTGAATTTTTCTCGCAGATCTGAACCTTTTTAAAATTCTGTGAACTGTTTTTGATTTTCTAATAACCCACGAATTTAATAAGGGCCGGCCCACGAAGAGGGCCGCTGCAGGCGCCCGTTCCCCTACTGGCGCCTGAAGCGCCACACAGGACGTCCCCCTATACAGCGACCTGCACGCTGGGAGACAGGGCAGCCCGCGCCCCCTCACTCCCAAACGCGAGCTTGGGCCGGCCCAGGTGCGGGACGGGGCTCCCATTTTTCGTATTTCATTTTTTGCTTCCATAAAAAAGTTTAGAATTTCAAAAATAGTTTCACTAATTGATAAAAAGTATTCATGAATTTTCAAAATATTCACAAAACTATAAAATAATGCTTTTATAAACATTTATTGTCCAAATTTTATTTTTATGACCATTTTATGTATTTTTATGAAACTAATTATAATTTCGAATGAACCCCTTTTGAATTTAGATGTTTTTTGTATTTTGATATATTTTTTTGTATTTTTATGAATTGTTTTGTACTCGATCAATAATTTTAAATTTAATGAAAATAATATTTTGATGAATTTTTTTTGAATTCAAGAACATTTTATGAATTCGTGAACATTTTGTGAATTCATATTACATTTAGTAATAATATGAACATTTATAATTTTTATGAACATATTTTCCATTTTGTTGAACATTTTTTATTTTTATTAACAACATTTTTATTTCAAACATTTCACCAACTTGAAAAATATATTTAAAGTTAAAATTAATCAGAGATTTGAAAAAAAATGTTTCAAGATTTCATACAATGTTTGTAAAGTATGAGAAAACTAAAAACATAAAAAAATGAAAATGAAAAAAAACAAGAATAAAAAGGAATATGGGTTGGAAGATTCGATAACCTTGCAAAAACCGCAAATGGCTACCTTGGCCGGCTCAAACATACGCAAACCTGAAGCAGGCGGGTGCGCGCGGTCGCTGGGCAGCGACCCGTGCATCAAATAGGATCAGCCGGGCACATCGAGTTTGTTTTCTTTTTTGAAGTATAAATCTGTTTGCCGAAATTAAAAAAATGTATTTTTACGGGCTGAAAAGTTCTAAGTTTTTGTAAGTATAGCAGTGTTCTATAACGAGCCAAATGTTCATCAAGTGTGCTTGCCTATGAGAGATACAAAAAGAAGGGATAATACATGCAGAATTTGGGCTTCCTTTAGGTTTTTGTTGATTTTGGACCGAAATTTTGTATTTTGTGCAGCGTATTATTTGACGGAATTTCACACCTACTTAGACTACATGTATGCATATTCCTGTAAAAACATTCGAATCTTTTAAGCACCATATTATAGACATTAAAGAAAAGTGATCCAATGCCCCCAAGCACTGAAATTCTGCTTTAAGGAAATTTCTTCCTATCTAACTTTTACCTGTTTTGAGAACCTTCCAGAAGGTTCTGGTCAGGGTTTATCATATACCGATCCCTTCGTATAGAATTAATTGTCACTCAAATATAAAATTAGCATCTCTCAAATAGATGGATATCAGTTTGAACAACAACTAATAACGTAAGAAGGAAAAAAAATATTGTCCTCTTTACCTTTAAATATAATTATCTAAAATGTAAAAAACATGTTATTTTAAAGATGTTCAGACTTAAAAAAGGATGTTTCTAAAAAATAAATTTACAAAAAATGGACTGTTTAAGAAATAGTAAAAAATTCAAAAAAATGCGTTTTAGGAAAATCTTGGATTTTTACAACATTCATGTTTTTAAAAATGATCGAAAAATTCCAAACATGTTCCTGTTTAAAAAAATATCCAGCACGAGCTTGAAATCCCAATTTCAGCTCATGGAACATCTCATATGCTCTGTGACGTTCAAAACGTCTTTGAAGCCTCAATTCAAAGCCTAAAGTATGACGCACTGAACTATCAAGTAGTCATTAAAAGCGTGCTTGTGGGATGTACACGACAACCACATATGATGCTTGAGGGGTGACACACCGAGCGGTGCATCAAGGATATAAGCCTTATGTGCAGCAATGAGGGAAATCCTGAGTTTACGGACCTAGTCCCCATAATTTCTACTATCATCTTTCAACTTAATTTTCTCTAGGAACGCATCAAAAATACAGGGGAGCTACAGCGCGAGCTATTGTTCTACAACATACTTTGCAAAGACAGCTTAGACTGTGTTCATGATAATGAGTTCAATTAATCATATTACTTATGAACTCCCACCCAAATCAACATCCCTCACGTTGCTCGAGTGTAACATGATCCAAATCCATCAACCCAAGTCCGATCATCACATGAGATGAGGTGTTTTCGATGGTGAACATCTCCATGTTGATCATATCTACTATATGATTCATGTTCGACATTTCAGTGTCCTGTGTTTCGAGGCCATGTCTCTACATGCTAGGCTCGTCAAGTTTAACCCAAGTGTTCTGCATGTGCAAAACTGGCTTACACCCGTTGTATGCGAACATAAAGTCTATCACACCCGATCATCACGTGGTGCCTCCAAACGACGAACCTTCCCAACGGCACACGTGGGAAGAACACAATTTTATCTTGAAATTTTAGTGAGGGATCATCTTATAATGCTACCATCGTCCTAAGCAAAATAAGATGCATAAATGGATTAACATCACATGCAAATCAAAATAGTGACATGATATGGCCATCATCTTGTGCTTTTGATCAACATCTCCAAAGCACCGACATGATCTCCATCATCACCGGAAATGACACCATGATCTCCATCATCGTGTCACCATTAAGGTTGTCGCCCCAACTATACTTTTATCACTATTGCTAACTCATAGCGATCAAGTAAAACAAAAAGGCAAGACTAATTAAAAACAACCATATGGCTCGTGCCGGTTGCCATACTCATTGACATGCAAGTCGTGATAATCTGTACAAAACATGATCATCACATATATCTCATCATGTCCTTGGACATATCATATCACAACATAGCCTACAAAAACAAGTTAGACGTTCTCTACTTTGTTGTTGCAAGTTTTATGTGCTGCGATGAGCAACTAGCAAGAACCATCCTTACCTACTCAAAGCCACAACGGTGATATTCAAGTTGTTATTTAACCTTCTACAAGGACCGCCTCTGTCGAATCTGATTCAACTAAAGTGGGAGAGACACACACCTGCCACCATCTTTATGCAATAAGTTGCATGTCAGTCGATGGTACCGGTCTTTCATACGTGGACAAGTAAGGTTGGTCCGGGCCGCTTCATCCCACAGTTCTGCCAAATCAAGATAAGACAAAAGGAAGTAAGCAATCTGAATATCAACGCCGACAAACACTTTGTGTTCTACTCGTGCATGTTATCTATGCATAGACCTACCTCATGATGCCACTGTTGGGGAATATTGCACGTGAAACAAAAAATTCCTACGTGCACCCAAGATCTATTTATGGAGATCAACATCTACAAGAGGGGGGGTGCATCTACATACCCTTGTAGATCGCTAAGTGGAAGCGTATATAACACGGTTGATGTAGTCATACCCTTCACGATCCAATCGCGATCCAATCCGATCTAGCGCCGAATGGACGGCACCTCCGCGTTCAGCACACATGCGGCTCGATGACGTGTCCTCCTTCTTGATCCAACAAGAGAGGAAGGAGAAGTAGATGGGATCTCAATTAGCACGACGGCATGGTGGAGAAATCCCAGCAGGGCTTCCCAAGCGCCTCCAGAACTGCGAACGAGGAAGAATGGGGGATAGGGGAGGCCGCAGGGTGTGGGAATTGTTGTATCCAGCCATCACCCTCTCCTCTACTATATATAGGAGGCAAGGGACGGGTTTAGGTCGCATACTTTGCCCCCTCCTCCAAGGAGGGCCGACGGCTAGGGTGGAGTCCTCCCTCCATAAGGAAGAGAGGAGTCCCCCTCCGCCAAGGCACCTCCGGGGTGCCTTGTCCCTTTGGGACTCTTGACCCTAGGCCTAATTCGCCTCTAGGGGCTGGTGTCCCTAGCCTAGGGTGGCTAAGGAGCCATAACTACAGCCCATGTGGGCCCACGGGGTAGGTGGACCCTCGGAACCCTTTCGGCACCCCAGTACACTAGCGGTAATGCCTGAAACTTTTCCGGCAGGCAAAATAGGACTTCCCATATATAGATCTTTACATACGGTCCATTTCGAAACTCCTCGTGACATTCGGGATCTCATATGGGACTCCGAACAACATTCTGTCACCAACATACATATCCAATACTACTCAGACGTCAATCGAGTGTTAAGTGTGCGGACCCTACGGGTTCGAGAATCATGTGGACATGACCGAGACACCTCCCCGGTCAATAACCAATAACTGGACCTGGATGCCCATATGGGTTTCCACATATTCCACGAAGACCATTATCGTTCGAACCATGATGTCAAGGATTCAGTCAATCCCGTATGCAGTTCCCTTTGTCTAGCGGTATGTTACTTGCCCGAGATTCGGTCGTCGATATCTCCATATCTAGTTCAATCTCGTTACTAGTAAGTCTCTTTACTCGTTCCATAATACAAGATCCCGTAACTAACTCCTTACTCACATTGCTTGCAAGCTTCTTGTGATTTTGTATTACCGAGTGGGCCCAAAGATACCTCTTCGTCGTACAGAGTGAAAAATCCGAGTCTCGATCCATGCCAACCCAACAGGCACCCTCGGAGATACTTGTAGAGTATCTTTATTATCATACAGTTACATTGTGACGATTGATACACATAAGGCATTCCTCTGGCGTCAGGGAGTTTCATGATCTTATGCTCATAGGACCGTTGACATGGAGAAAGCAATAACAATAAACTTAGTCATACGATCAAATGCTATGCTTACGGTTTGTGTCTTGTCCATCACATCATTCTCCTAATGATGTGATCCCGTCATCGAATGACAACTCATGTATATGGCTAGGAAACCTTAACCATCTTTGATAACAAACTAGTCTAGAAGAGGCTTGCTAGGGATACTATGCTGTTTATGTATCCACACATGTATTTGAGTTTCCAATCAATAAAATTATAGCATGGATAATAAACGATTATCGTGAACAAGTAAATATGATATTAACCAACTTATTATTGCCTCTAGGGCATATTTCCAACACTATGGCGGGTGGCAGAATGGTTAGGTTGATCTGACCCCTCTTCGCTACCCTTTGTGTCTCCCTCTTTTGTTTCTTCCACAAGCAGCACGGAGAACCACAATTTTTCAGATTTTATTTCCTATGATCTCACCAATTTCTCTTTGTCTCTCCTCTTGAACTAGCATTGAGGAGCACAACACTGTTGATGGGTACTAGATCATGCAGAAAGCAGCAAGGCACGCTCCTTATCCTAAAAAACAGAGGTATGTGATGTTTTGCTGTGTATCCCTTGCAATGGCGCCAGAAATAGTTGTGTCGACGGCACCAGGAATCCTTCAGCTACGGCTATGCCTTAAGGAATTCCTAGGAAAGTATGCAAAGGATTTCCCCCGTGGCCTTGGAGCCTTGCGTTGGTGTTCCCTCAAAGCGGAAAGGGTGATGTAACACAGCGACGGTAAGTATTTCCCTGAATTTGAGAACCAAGGTATCAATCCGGTGGAAGAGTATCTCAAGATCCTGCACAAACACAAAAGCTTGCACCCAACGCTATGAAGGGGTTGTCAATCCCTTATAGATTGTTTGCCAAGTGAGAACTGAAAGTAACAAAGCAACAAAGCAAAGTAAAAGCGGAGATGTAAATGATAGATGCAAATAGACCCGGGGGCCGTAGTGTTTACTAGTGGCTTCTCTCAGAAAAGCAAGTAGACGGTGGGTGAACAAATTACTCTCGAGCAATTGATAGAATTGTGCAGAGTCATGACGATATCTATGCAATGATTATTTCTATAGGCATCTCGTCCGAAACAAGTAGACCGATACTTCTTGCATCTACTACTATTACTCCACACGTCGACCGCTATCCAACATGCATCTAGTGTATTAAGTCCATAAGAACAGAGTAACGCCTTAAGCAAGATGACATGATGTAGAGGGATAATCTCAAACCAATGATAAAAAACCCATCTTTTTACCCTTGATGGCAACTGCTTGATGTGTGCCTTGCTGCCCCTACTGTCACTGGGAAAGGTCACCATATGGCAGAACCCAAAACCAAGCACTTCTCCCATTGCAAGAATCATAGATCTAGTTGGCCAAACAAAACCCAAGACTCAGAGAGACTTACAAGGATATCAAATCATGCATATAAGAAATCAGCAAAGACTCAAATATATATCATAGGTAATCTGATCACAAGTCAACAATTCATCGGATCTCGACAAACACACCGCCAAAGAAGATTACATCGGATAGATCTCCATGAAGATCATGGAGAACTTTGTATTGAAGATCCAAGAGAGAGAAGAAGCCATCTAGCTACTAACTACAGACCCGTAGGTCTGAAGTGAACTACTCACGAGTCATTGGAGGGGCGATGATGATGATGAAGAAGCCCTCCAACTCCAAATTCCCCTCCGGCAGGGTGCCGGGAAGGGTCTCTAGATGAGATCTCGCGGAAACGGAAGCTTGCGGCGGCGGAAAAGTATTTTCGAGGCTCCCCTGATTTTTTGCGGAATATTTGGGAATATATAGGCGCAAGACCTAGGTCAGGGGGCAGCCAGGGAGGCCACAAGCCTGCCCACCGCGGCCTCCCCCCTGGTGGCGGAGTGGGGGCTTGTCGGCTCCTTGGAGCCCACCTGGCTTGGCCCAAAAGCCCCCTGGACTTCTTCCGTTCGGGAAAAAATCATTTCGGGGTTTTTCTTCCGTTTGGACTCCGTTCCAAAATCATATCTGAAAAGAGTCAAAAACACGGAAAGAACAGGAATTGGCACTTGGCACTGAATTAATAAGTTAGTCCCAAAAAAGATATAAAAGGTACATAAAACAACCAAAGAAGACAAGATAACAGCGTGAAACCATCAAAAGTTATAGATACGTTTGAGACGTATCAAGCATCCCCAAGCTTAACTCCTGCTCGTCCTCGAGTAGGGAAGTGATAAGAATGAATTTTTGATGCTTTCATGCTGCCTAGCATATGTGTCCTTTGTAATTCCTCTTATGTGACGTGAATGTTCAGATCCATTAGATTCAAAACAATAGTTTGCTATTGACGTGGAAACAATAATAATTCAAGCAAACTAGCAAAGTAATTATGAACTTTCAAAATAACAAGGCCAAAAGAAAGTTATCCCTACAAAAGCATATAGTCTGGCTATGCTCTATCATCATTGCACAACGAAATTAAATCATGCACAACCCCGGTATTGGCCACGTAATTGTTTCACACCTTTACTTTCTCAAACATTTTCAACTCTCACGCAATACATGAGCGTGAGCCATGGTTATAACACTATAGATGGTGTGGATATGGTGGAGGTTGCAAGACAAAAAGGAGAAGATAGTCACATTAACTAGGCATATCAATGAGCTGTGGAGATGCTCATCAATAGATATCAATGTGAATGAGTAGGGATTGCCATACAAATGATGCACTAGAGCTACAAGTATGTGAAAGCTCTTAAAGAAAACTAGTGGGTGTGCATCCAACTTGCTTGCTCACGAAGACCTAAGGCAATTTTGAGGAAGCCTATCATTGGAATATACAAGCCAAGTTATATAATGAGAATTTCCCACTAGCTATATGGTGGTGACAAAACGAGAGACTCTCAATCATGAAGATCATGGTGCTCAAAATGCACAAGTGTGGAAAAAGTGGTAGCATTGTCCCTTCTCTCTTTTTCTCTCATTTTTTTGGTGGGCTCTTTGGCCTCTTTTTTTGATGGGCTTCTTTGGCCTCTTTTATTTCCTCACATGGGACAATGCTCCAATAATGATGATCATCACACTTTCAACTCAAAACTTAGAGCAACTATGACTCTATATGGAATGCCTTCGGTAGTGTACCGTGGCAATGATCTAGCATGGCATAGACATCAATGGAAACATCATGCTGGCTATCTTACGATCGTGCAAAGGCAATGTAGACATGGTGGCACATATCATGGTGGTAGTTACATGGCAATATATCTTGGAATGACTTTGAAAAATCCATAGTAGGTAGGTATGGTGGCTGTTTTGAGGAAGGCTAATGGTGGGTTTTGTGCACTGGCGAAAGTTGCGCGGCACTAAGAAGATAGTGATGGTGGAAGGTGAAAGTGCATATAAACCATGGACTCAACATTAGTCATGAAGAACTTATATACTTGTTGCAAAAGTTTTATTAGTAATCGAAACAAAGCATTCCACGCATACTCCTAGGGGAAGGGTTGGTAGGTATAAACCATCGCACGATCCCGACCGCCACGCAAAGGATGACAATCAATAGACTAATCATGCTCAGATTTCATCACATAGCGGTTCACCATACGCGCATGCTACGGGAATCACAAACTTCAACACAAGTATTTCTAGATCCACAACACCTTACTAGCATGACTTCAATATTACCATAACCACAACTCAAAACTAATTGAGATGAATCAAACTTCTCTAACTATTCAATGCACCTGAGGGTGGAAGTTTTCGTATCCCTTTGGATAACTACCCCTTTTGAGACTACTTTAAAATCATAGATCCACTACCAAGCCACGCACCGCTGTGCTCTAAAAAATATAAGTGAAGCACATAGAGCAAAAGTATCTAGCTCAAAAGATATAAGTGAAGCACATGTGAGCTGAATTGTCTACCAAAAGATATAAGTGAAGCTCGACAAAATCACGGTGAGTGCATGTCTCTCTCTCTAGGTGTGAAGCAAGGATGATTGTGACAGAACAACAAAAAAATAAAAGATTCCTATGATACAAGACGCTCCAAGCAAAAACACATAACATGTGGTGAATAAAAATATAGCCCCAAGTAACGTTACCGATGGATTGAAGGCGAGAGAGGGGATGCCTTCCCGGGGCATCCCCAAGCTTAGGATTTTACGGCATCCTTGAATCTATTGGGGTGCCTTGGGAATCCCCAAGCTTGAGCTCTTGCCACTCTTTATCTTTTTGTCCATAAGAACTTCACCCAAAACTTGAAAACTTCACAACACGAAACATAAACAGAAACTCGTGATAACATTAGTACAAGAAAGCAAACCACCACTTCCTTAGGTACTGTAGAAAACTTAAATTCTACTTGTGCTGATGTTGGGTTACTGTACTTTCAATCTTCCATGGCTAATACCCCCCGATACTATCCATAGTTTCATCAAAATAAGCAACCAACGCAACAAAAACAGAATCTGTTAACAGCAGACTAGTCTGTAGCAATATGTATGTTTTGTATACCTGTGGTACTTCAACAATTCTGACAAATTACGAAAGTCTGAAGAATTTGCGTATAAATCAGAAGAAAAAAGAATCAACTCAAAAGCTCTTACATAAATAAAAATGTAATTTCTTTTCGTGAGCAGAAAGTTTCTGTCTTTTCCAGCATGACCAAACGATCATCCCCAAGACTAATCATAACGGTTTTGCTTGGCACAAACGCAAAAAGAAACACAAAAAACACAATCATAACATAATTATGAAAGTGTGAAAAACACAAAACAGAAAGAAAAAGGATAGATTTGTTGGGTTGCCTCCCAACAAGCGCTTTTGTTTAACGCCCTTAGCTAGGCGAAAGTGATGGAATCACGTATAGTCATCTTTGGTGCTCAAACCATAGGTAGCGTGATCATTTATCATCTTAAGATTTTCATCTTTATTAGATGACCCACCACTAGCTCTAGGAACAAAAACAGGCTTGACGGTCTTTTTGAGAGTAAGATTTGGAGTATTTTGCACAGCGGCAAAAGCGGAACCCAAGTTGGTTATGACATCTTCTAATTTGCCAATTCTAGAAGAATCATTAACTATAAGTTCCTTCTCCTTTAAATTTTTCAAAAAGTTTCCCACTTCGGATCTGTACTGAGTAATTTGATTGTGGATCTTTCTATCCAAACCCTCAATAAGTTCAACTGTGGCAATTTTGTTTTCAATAGCGTCAAGACTTTGCATCACGTGTTCCAAGGTCAAGATAGTTCCATTAACCATGAGCGGGGGTGAGCCTACCAAATTAATGATAGCTCTATAGGAGTCAGTAGTATGGCTCCCCAAAAAGTTCCCGCCTACAATGGTATCAAGGATATACCTATTCCAAGGAGAAATTCCAACATAGAAACTGTGAAGGAGGACGGTAGTGGATTGCTTACGAGTAGATCTACTTTGAGCATTGCAAATCCTGTACCAAGCGTCCTTCAAATTTTCTTCCTCATTCTGCCTGAAATTGAGAACTTCATTTTCAGGGGTGTCGTTTGGAGTGGTGGGTCTAGCCATTGATGGACTATCTCACACACAAACGAGAAGGAAGAGAGAGTGAAACGGGCAAAAGAAAGACAGCAAAAAGGCAAAAGAAAACGGCGAAGGCAAAAGGCGAATGAAAACGGCAAATGTGAAGTGGGGGAGAGGAAAACGAGAGGCAACTCGCAACAAAAGTAAATGCAAGAGAAGAGTTTGTGAGACCTACTTGGATAGATCTTGATTTCTCCTCCCCGGCAACGGCGCCAGAAATACTTCTGATGTTTTGCTGTGTATCCCCGGCAACGGCGCCAGAAATACTTCTGATGTTTTGCTGTGTATCCCTTGCAATGGCGCCAGAAATAGTTATGTCGACGGCACCAGGAATCCTTCAGCTACGGCTACGCCTTAAGGGACTTCCTAGGCAAGTATGCAAAGGATTTCCCCGTGGCCTTGGAGACTTGCGTTGGTGTTCCCTCGAAGCGGAAAGGGTGATGTTGTTGGAGAACGTCGCATGGGAAACAAAAAAATTCCTACGCGCACGAAGACCTATCATGGTGATGTCCATCTACGAGAGGGGATATTCGATCTACGTACCCTTGTAGATCACACAGCAGAAGCGTTAGTGAACGCGGTTGATATAGTGGAACGTCCTCACGTCCCTCGATCCGCCCCGCGAACCGTCCCGCGATTAGTCCCACGATCTAGTGCCGAACGGACGACACCTCCGCGTTCAGCACACGTACAACTCGACGATGATCTCAGCCTTCTTGATCCAGCAAGAGAGACGGAGAGGTAGATGAGTTCTCCGGGAGCGTGACGGCGCTCCGGAGGTTGATGGTGATCTAATCTCACCAGGGCTCCGCCCGAGCTCCGCAGAAACGCGATCTAGAGGTAAAACCGTGGAGATATGTGGTCGGGCTGCCGTGGCAAAGTTATCTCAAATCAGCCCTAAAACCTCTGTATATATAGGGGAAGAGGGGGAGCCTTGCCTTGGGGTCCAAGGACCCCCAAGGGGTTCGGCCGAGCCAGGGGGGAGTCCTCCCTTTCCAAACCGAATCCAACTAGGTTTGGAAGGAGGAGTCCTTCCCCCTTTTCCCACCTCCTCTTTTTTTTCTTTTCTCTTTGATTTTCTTCGTATGGCGCATAGGGCCTTCTTGGGCTGTCCCACCAGCCCACTAAGGGCTCGTGCGCCACCCCCAAGGCCTATGGGCTTCCCCGGGATGGCTTGCCCCCCCCGGTGAACGCCCGGAACCCATTCGTCATTCCCGGTACATTCCCGGTAACTCCGAAAACCTTCCGGTAATCAAATGAGGTCATCCTATATATCAATCTTCGTTTCCGGACCATTCCGGAAACCCTCGTGACGTCCGTGATCTCATCCAGGATTCCGAACAACATTCGATAACCAACCATATAACTCAAATACGCATAAAACAACATCGAACCTTAAGTGTGCAGACCCTGCGGGTTCGAGAACTATGTAGACATGACCCGAGTGACTCCTCGGTCAATATCCAATAGCGGGACCTGGATGCCCATATTGGATCCCACATATTCTACGAAGATCTTATCGTTTGAACCTCAGTGCCAAGGATTCATATAATCCCGTATGCCATTCCCTTTGTCCTTCGGTATGTTACTTGCCCGAGATTCGATCGTCAGTATCCGGATACCTATTTCAATCTCATTTACCGGCAAGTCTCTTTACTCGTACCGTAATACAAGATCCCGCAACTTACACTAAGTCACATTGCTTGCAAGGTTTGTGTGTGATGTTGTATTACCGAGTGGGCCCCGAGATACCTCTCCGTCACACGGAGTGACAAATCCCAGTCTCGATCCATACTAACTCAACGAACACCTTCGAAGATACCTGTAGAGCATCTTTATAGTCACCCAGTTACGTTGCGACGTTTGATACACACAAAGCATTCCTCCGGTGTCAGTGAGTTATATGATCTCATGGTCATAGGAACAAATACTTGACACGCAAAAAATAGTAGCAACAAAATGACACGATCAATATGCTACGTCTATTAGTTTGGGTCTAGTCCATCACGTGATTCTCCTAATGACGTGATCCAGTTATCAAGCAACAACACCTTGTTCATAATCAGAAGACCCTGACTATCTTTGATCAACTGGCTAGCCAACTAGAGGCTTGCTAGGGACAGTGTTTTGTCTATGTATCCACACATGTATATAAGTCTTCATTCAATACAACTATAGCATGGATAATAAACGATTATCTTGAGACAGGAATTATAATAATAACTATATTTATTATTGCCTCTAGGGCATAATTCCAATAGATGTAGCACAGTGACGGTAAGTATTTCCCTCAGTTTGGGAACCAAGGTATCAATCCGGCAGAAGAGTGTCTCAAGATCCTGCACAAACATAAAAGCTTGCACCCAACGCTATGAAGGGGTTGTCAATCCCTTATAGATTGTTTGCCAAGTGAGAACTGAAAGCAACAAAGCAAAGTAAAAGCGTAGATGTAAACGATCGATGCGAATAGACCCGGGGGCCGTAGTGTTTACTAGTGGCTTCTCTCATAAAAGCAAGTAGATGATGGGTGAACAAATTACTGTCAAGCAATTGATAGAACTATGCAGAGTCGTGACGATATCTATGCAATGATTATTTCTATAGGCATCACGTCCGAAACAAGTAGACCAATACTTTCTGCATCTACTACTATTACTCCACACGTCGACCGCTATCCAGCATGCATCTAGTGTATTAAGTTCATAAGAACAGAGTAACGCCTTAAGCAAGATGACATGATGTAGAGGGATAATCTCAAACCAATGATAAAAACCCCATCTTTTTACCCTTGATGGCAACTGCTTGATGTGTGCCTTGCTGCCCCTACTGTCACTGGGAAAGGTCACCACATGGCAGAACCCAAAACCAAGCATTTCTCCCATTGCAAGAATCATAGATCTAGTTGGCCAAACAAAACCCAAGACTCGGAGAGACCTACAAGGATATCAAATCATGCATATAAGAAATCATCAAAGACTCAAATATATATCATAGATAATCTGATCACAAGTCCACAATTCATCGGATCTCGACAAACACACCGCCAAAGAAGATTACATCGGATAGATCTCCATGAAGATCATGGAGAAATTTGTATTAAAGATCCAAGAGAGAGAAGAAGCCATCTAGCTACTAACTATGGACCCGTAGGTCTGAAGTGAACTACTCACGAGTCATTGGAGGGGCGATGATGATGATGAAGAAGCCCTCCAACTCCAAAGTCCCCTCCGGCAGGGTGCCGAGAAGGGTCTCTTTACTCGTTCCATAATACAAGATCTCGTAACTAACTCCTTACTCACATTGCTTGCAAGCTTCTTGTGATTTTGTATTACCGAGTGGGCCCAAAGATACCTCTTCGTCGTACAGAGTGAAAAATCCGAGTCTCGATCCATGCCAACCCAACAGGCACCCTCGGAGATACTTGTAGAGTATCTTTATTATCATCCAGTTACATTGTGACGATTGATACACATAAGGCATTCCTCTGGCGTCAGGGAGTTGCATGATCTTATGCTCATAGGACCATTGACATGGAGAAAGCAATAACAATAAACTTAGTCATACGATCAAATGCTATACTTACGGTTTGTGTCTTGTCCATCACATCATTCTCCTAATGATGTGATCCCGTCATCGAATGACAACTCATGTATATGGCTAGGAAACCTTAACCATCTTTGATAACAAACTAGTCTAGAAGAGGCTTGCTAGGGATACTATGCTGTTTATGTATCCACACATGTATTTGAGTTTCCAATCAATACAATTATAGCATGGGTAATAAACGATTATCGTGAACAAGTAAATATGATATTAACCAACTTATTATTGCCTCTAGGGCATATTTCCAACACTATGGCGGGTGGCAGAATGGTTAGGTTGATCTGACCCCTCTTCGCTACCCTTTGTGTCTCCCTCTTTTGTTTCTTCCACAAGCAGCACGGAGAACCACAATTTTTCAGATTTTATTTCCTATGATCTCACCAATTTATCTTTGTCTCTCCTCTTGAACTAGCATTGAGGAGCACAACATTGTTGATGGGTACTAGATCATGCAGAAAGCAGCAAGGCACGCTCCTTATCCTAAAAAACAGAGGTATGTGATGTTTTGTTGTGTATCCCTTGCAATGGCGCCAGAAATAGTTGTGTCGACGGCACCAGGAATCCTTCAGCTACGGCTATGCCTTAAGGAATTCCTAGGAAAGTATGCAAAGGATTTCCCCCGTGGCCTTGGAGCCTTGCGTTGGTGTTCCCTCGAAGCGGAAAGGGTGATGTAACACAGCGACGGTAAGTATTTCCCTGAATTTGAGAACCAAGGTATCAATCCGGCGGAAGAGTATCTCAAGATCCTGCACAAACACAAAAGCTTGCACCCAACGCTATGAAGGGGTTGTCAATCCCTTATAGATTGTTTGCCAAGTGAGAACTGAAAGCAACAAAGCAACAAAGCAAAGTAAAAGCGGAGATGTAAATGATAGATGCGAATAGACCCGGGGGCCGTAGTGTTTACTAGTGGCTTCTCTCAGAAAAGCAAGTAGACGGTGGGTGAACAAATTACTCTCGAGCAATTGATAGAATTGTGCAGAGTCATGACAATATCTATGCAATGATTATTTCTATAGGCATCTCGTCCGAAACAAGTAGACCGATACTTTCTGCATCTACTACTATTACTCCACACATCGACCGCTATCCAGCATGCATCTAGTGTATTAAGTCCATAAGAACAGAGTAACGCCTTAAGCAAGATGACATGATGTAGAGGGATAATCTCAAACCATTTATAAAAAACCCATCTTTTTACCCTTGATGGCAACTGCTTGATGTGTGCCTTGCTGCCCCTACTGTCACTGGGAAAGGTCACCACATGGCAGAACCCAAAACCAAGCACTTCTCCCATTGCAAGAATCATAGATCTAGTTGGCCAAACAAAACCCAAGACTCAGAGAGACTTACAAGGATATCAAATCATGCATATAAGAAATCAGCAAAGACTCAAATATATATCATAGGTAATCTGATCACAAGTCCACAATTCATCGGATCTCGACAAACACACCGCCAAAGAAGATTACATCGGATAGATCTCCATGAAGATCATGGAGAACTTTGAATTGAAGATCCAAGAGAGAGAAGAAGCTATCTAGCTACTAACTACAGACCCGTAGGTCTGAAGTGAACTACTCACGAGTCATTGGAGGGGCGATGATGATGATGAAGAAGCCCTCCAACTCCAAATTCCCCTCCGGCAGGGTGCCGGGAAGGGTCTCTAGATGAGATCTCGCGGAAACGGAAGCTTGCGACGGCGGAAAAGTATTTTCGAGGCTCCCCTGATTTTTTGCGGAATATTTGGGAATATATAGGTGCAAGACCTAGGTCAGGGGGCGGCCAGGGAGGCCACAAGCCTGCCCACCGCTGCCTCCCCCTGGTGGCGGAGTGGGGGCTTGTGGGCTCCCTGGAGCCCACCTGGCTTGGCCCAAAGCCCCATGGACTTCTTCCGTTCAGGAAAAAATCATTTCGGGGTTTTTCTTCCGTTTGGACTCCGTTCCAAAATCAGATCCGAAAAGAGTCAAAAACACGGAAAAAAACAGGAACTGGCACTTGGCACTGAATTAATAAGTTAGTCCCAAAAAAGATATAAAAGGTACATAAAACAACCAAAGAAGACAAGATAGGAGCGTGAAACCATAAAAAATTATAGATACGTTTGAGACGTATCAATATGCACAAATATTCTACCAATTTTCCTGCAAGGGATATTCGTAAGATTGGATGTCACGAGGAAACTGCAGTAGAAAATGTGGTGCATGGCTTCTATCCTACACCAGTTTGAAATGACTCCTATTTTGTTACACCAAATTCATTAATTCAACCAATTAATACCATGTTGATTTAACTAAATCTTGGCATTTGTAAAAAAGAACATTTTCATTTAACAAAAAACTTGCATCCAAATTTAGCTCTTCTGTTATTGCTCCAACTTTAGCTGGACAAACTTGTAAAATTCAGGTCTTTGATAAAGAACATCTTGCCCTAATGGAATCCATACCCATAACATGTATGCTAGAGTTTTCGTCTTAAATTTTTGATGGCATAACCATGGAAATTAGACATCCTTTTTCTCTTCCTTATTTTGTGGGTATTTTTTATCTATTATTTTCTAATTTTGTGCCAATTTCGGGTGAAATCAGAAGGCCATAGGACTTTTGCCTTCTTTCTCTAGTGCTATTTTTCATGTTGTTAGGTTACATACTTCATACTTAACTGATGGCATGTTTTTCTTTCAGGTTATGTGATCGATGCCATTTATTATATAAGATATAGTCATCTTTGTTTTGTATTTATTTTAAAATAACATGAAATTTATTTTGCATTTAAGTTAGTTACTCATGGCGGGATATTTGAGTCGTTTCTTATATATTGACCAATGCAATCAATTTCTAAACATTATCATATATTTGTGTTGGGTACTAAAAGTAATATCATGTTCAATACATTGCTCTCTTTGTAGATGAAATCTGACTAAAAGGACGCCATGGAGAGGGTTGAGGTTGACGGACTTTGTTATTGCTCGCAATTGGAAGGTAATCCGGCAGAACTCCTAATTCCACCAAAATCTATTAATTCAGCAATGGTGGTGAGATTGGAATCTTTCTCTTATTTGTGGGATGTCTCCACATATAGGACGACATTGAACACGGCTTGTGATCATTGTCTCCACTTCCTTGGTGTCTTGTGATGATTATGTAGTTATCTATATATAATCACTCTCGTGCTAGAAATTAAAATTACATCTCTTAAATATCACCACAAGTTTGTATTTTATATGATAAGATTCTTCTGTGAGAACATTGTGATGTCACCAAACATCAAGTTAGAAAACTGTGATAAACAATGCAGTTTTTTCTTTCATTTCCTGTCCATGACTCTCTTGTTGGAAGTACTTTGCTTATTCACGAATACGGCATATCAACATTTTTTATTTATTTGGATTATTATTTGATTATTTGTGCAGCTACATGCTGACCTATGTAAGAAACTTTACACTATAGTTCATGAAGTTTCAAATGCCATCCCTGCCCTAGAGAGTACAAGGCCTGGAAGTAGTTTTGGACTTGTGGTGTTGAGCTTCTTGTGCATAGTTGTTGATAAAGCCAAGAATCTACTTCACTATTTTTCAGAGTGTAGCAAGCTTTACTTGGTATTTTTCTTTTAGGGGGATACTTGGTATATATATATATCATTCACTCTTCAAATTGTAGGGTTAGAGGTTTTCCTTCAAACCTTCTCCAAATATTTTCAAATAATTATACTTTGATTCAGAGCTCACCGTGTTTTACTGTATATGCAATTTGTTCCTATGATTTTCTCCGATCACGTAAATCCTTTAGGGTTACTAACTTAATGTTAACAGTTTTGTTGTTTTGTTCATGTAGTTTCCAAAAATTAAGTAGCTTGTTCAATTGATGACAAAACACCTAGAGCACATGAAAAATTACTACTTACCCTTATATAGTAGAGTCATTGATACGAGTACGAGAGAGGGGAGATTTTGAATGGTAAGGTATGATTAGATCATGTGTAATCTTCTAGATGCATTTATTCTGTGCTTCCATTGTGTTCATTGCACATGCCTATTTTTGTTATTTGGCATCATTTAACCGAAGTTCATATTATTCCTTTATCTGATTGTAGCTTCAAAGTTTGACTACAGTAGAGTTATTGATACGACATAGACAATTTGTGAGTTTACCTACTACTGCATCATATAGCAATGTTTTCTTGCCTAGACAAATATTGCATGAAAGGCTTGATGTGTTGTGAATGTGTATAGTAGCTAACAGTAGGTGGTCAAACTATATGTCTTCTTTAAAGCATGTATAAGGTGCTAGCTTATGTGTTGCAGTTGCTTTGTTTCGTTGTTCCGGAAAAGTAAGTTTCAGCAATTTTTCGTGGCATTTCATGTTTGTTCCATGTAGTAGTGTGATACGTCTCTGTCGTATCTACTTTTCCAAACTCTTTTGCCCTTGTTTTGGACTCTAATTTGCATGATTTGAATGGAACTAACCCAGACTAATGTTGTTTTCAGCAGAATTGCCATGGTGTTGTTTTTGCGCAGAAATAAAAGTTCTCGGAATGACCTAGAAATTTATGAGGGTTTTTTTGTGGAATATATAAAATATACTGGCGCAAGAATCAGCCGGAGGAGTGGAGCGAGGAGCCCACAAGCCCACCAGGCACGGGCCCCCTGGCCGTGCCTAGTAGGCATGTGGGCCCCTCAGAGCTCCACCGCCTCCAACTCCAGCTCTATTTAGTCCCTTTGGTCCGAAAAAAATCAAGGAGAAGAGTTCATCGCATTTTACGATACGGAGGCGCCGCCACCTCCTGTTCTTCCTCTGGAGGGCAGATCTGAGTCTGTTCTGGGCTCCGGAGAGGGGAGATCGTCGCCATCGTCATCACCAACCTTCCTTCATCGCCAATTCTATGATGCTCTTCATCGTTCATGAGTAATCTCATCGTAGGCTTGCTGGACGGTGATGGGTTGGATGAGATCTATCATGTAATCGAGTTAGTTTTGACAGGGATTGATCCCTAGTATCCACTATGTTCTGAGATTGATGTTGCTACTACTTTGCCATGCTTAATGCTTGTCACTAGGGCCCGAGTGCCATGATTTTAGATCTGAACCTATTATGTTCTCGTCAATATATGTGTGTTCTTGATCCTATCTTGCAAGTTGTAGTCACCTACTATGTGTTATGACCCGGCAACCCCGGAGTGACAATAGCCGGAACCACTCCCGGAGATGACCATAGTATGAGGAGTTCATGTATTCACTAAGTGCTAATGCTTTGTTCCGGTTCTCTATTAAAAGGAGAACCTTAATATCCCGTTTAATTAGCTAGGAGCTTATAATGGTTTGTCTTGGATGCCAACATGAATTTTGAGATGACTATGATGTAGTATGATAGGATGGTATCCTCCTTTGAATGATTCAAGTGGCTTGACTTGGCGCATGTTTACGCATGTAGTTGAAACAAATCAACATAGCCTCTATGATATTCATGTTTATGGTGATTTATGTCCTACTCATCCTTGCACTCAATGTTGGTTAATCTCAATGCATATTGATGGCTGTTGTCACTCTCTAGTTGGTCGCTTCCCAGTCTTTTGCTAGCCTTCACTTGTACTAAGCGGGGATACTGCTTGTGCATCCACTTCCATAAACCCAAAGTTGTTCCATATGAGTCCACCATACCTACCTATATGCGGTATCTACCTGCCGTTCCAAGTAAATTTGCATGTGCCATTCTCAAAACCTTCAAGAAATAATCTGTTTTGTATGCCCGAACCGCTTGATACGTCTCCAACGTATCTATAATTTTTGATGGTTTCATGCTATTATCTTTTCAAACTTTGGATGTTTTGCATGCCTTTTATTTATTTTCTGGGACTAACTTATTAATTCAGTGCCAAGTACCAGTTCCTGTTTTTTCCATGTTTTTGACCCCTTTCAGAGGAGATTTTGAAACGGAGTCCAAACGGAAGAAAATCCCCGAAAAGATTTTTTTCTGGAACGGAAGAAGATCGGGGGACATGTGAGCCAAGCCAGAAGATCCCCAGGGGCCCCACAAGCCCCCACCCCGCGGCCAGGGGGCGCGCCATGCAGGCTTGTGGCCCCCCTGGAGGTCGCCTGACCTAGATCTTGCGCCTATATATATATTCCCAAATATTCCCAAAAAAATCAGGGGAGCATCGTAATCACTTTTCCGCCGCCGCAAGCTTCTGTCTCCGCAAGATCCCATCTGGGGCACGTCCTGGTGCCCTGTCGGAGGGGGGATTTGGACACGGAAGGCTTCTCCATCAACACCATGACCTCTCCGATGATGCGTGAGTAGTTCACCGTACACCTACGGGTCCATAGCTAGTAACTAGATGGCTTTTTCTCTCTCTTGGATCTTCAATACAAAGTTCTCCATGATCCCTATGGAGATCTATCTGATGTAATCTTCTTTTCCGGTGTGTTTGTCGAGTTCCGATGAATTGTGGATTTATGATCAGATTATCTATGAATCTTATTTGAGTTTCTTCTGATCTCTCTTATGCATGATTTCATATCATTGTAATTCTCTTCGAGTTGTGGGTTTTGTTTGGCCAACTAGATCTATGATTCTTGCCATGGGAGAAGTGCTTGGTTTTGGGTTCATACCGTACAGTGACCTCACCCAGTGACAGAAGGGTAGCGAGGCACGTATCGTGTTGTTGCCATCAAGGGTAAAAAGATGGGGTTTTCATCATTGGTTTGAGATTATCCCTCTACATCATGTCATCTTGCTTAAGGCTTTACTCTGTTCGTCATGAACTCAATACACTAGATGCATGCTGGATAGCGGTCGATGTGTGGAGTAATAGTAGTAGATGCAAAAAGTATCGGTCTACTTGTCTCGGACGTGATGCCTATATGCTAGATCATTGCCTTAGATATCATCATGACTTTGCGCGGTTCTATCAATTGCTCGACAGTAATTTGTTCACCCACCGTAATACTTGTTATTTTGATAGAAGCCTCTAGTGAACACTATGGCCCCCAGGGTCTACTCCACACCATATTTTCAGCCTTACACTTTTTACTTCGTTGCACTTTCCGCCTTCAGATCTCACTTTGCAAACAATCTTGAAGGGATTGACAACCCCTTTGAAGCGTGGGTTGCAAGCTTGTTTGTGTTTGTGCAGGTACTCTGGACTTGACGAGACCCTCCTTCTGGATCGATACCTTGGTTCTCAAACTGAAGGAAATACTTACTGCTCCTGTGCTGCATCACCCTTTCCTCTTCAAGGGAAAAACCAACGCAAGCCCAATCTCCGTCAACGTGTCAATTTCTGGCGCTGTTGTTTGAGAAGTAGCAGAGGGATTTCTGGCGCCGTTGCCGGGGAGGAAGATCAAGTCAAGAACTCATCCAAGTAAGTGTCTCAAACTCATCTCTTGCATTTACTTTGTTTGCCAGTTGCCTCTCGTTTTCCTCTCCCCCACTTCACCCATTTGCCTTTTTCGTTCGCCTTTTCGTTCGCCCTTTTCGTTCGACCTTTTTCTCTCGCTTGCTTTCTGCTCGTCTGTGTGGGATAGTCTATTCTCATGGCTAGATCCACCACTTCGAATGATACTCCTGAGAGCGAAGTTCTCAATTTCAAACAAATTGAGGGACAAAACTTAAAGGACGCTTGGTATACGATTTGCAATGCTCAGAGTAGATCTACTCATAAGCAATCCACTACCGTCTTGCTTCGCTGTTTTTATGTGGGTATTTTTCCTTGGAATAGGTATATTCTTGACACCATCGTAGGTGGAAATTTCTTGGGTAGCCAGGCCATTGATTCTTACAGAGCTGTGATAAACTTGGTAGGCTCACCCCCACTCGTGGTTAATGGAACTACCTTAACTCTGGAACATGTGATGTGTGGGCTGGACGCTATTGAAAATAAAGTTGCTACGATTGAACTCATTGAGAATTTGGATAAAAAGATCCACAATCAAATCACTCAGTACGGATCCAAGGTGGGAATGGTTTTGAAAAATTTAAAGGAGAAGGAACCCACAGTTAGCGAAAAGCTAGGTCATGATTCCGCTAGGATTGGCAAACTAGAGGATGTTATAACCAACTTGGGTTCCGCTTTTGCCGCTGTGCAGAATACTCCCAATTTTGCCCACAATAAAATCACCAAACCCGTCTTTGTTCCTAAAAGTATCGGTGAATCATCTAGCAAGAAAGATGGAAACCTCAAGATGATAAGTGATCACGCCACTTATGGTTTGAGCACCAAAGACGACGATACGTGATTCTATCGCTACTATGCCTAGCCAAGGGCGTTAAACAATAGCGCTTGTTGGGAGGTAACCCAATGAATTTATATTTTTCTTTCTTTTTTGTTGCGTCCACACTTTCACAATTCTGTTGTGATTGTGTTTATTGTGTTTCTTTTTGTGTTTGAGCCAAGCAAAACCTTCTTGATTAGTCTTGGTAATGGTTGTTTGATCCTACTGGAAAAAGACAGAAATGTTTCGCTCACGATATGATTTTTCATTTTTATTCACAAAGAGATTTTGAGTTGATTATTTTTGCTGCTGATTTATATGCTTTTTCCCCAGACCGTCGTCATTTTTCAGATTTTTGAGGTACCAGAAGTATACGAAGTATACATATTGCTACAGACTGGTCTGTTTTTGACAGATTCTGTTTTTTTGTGAGTTGGTTGCTTGTTTTGATGAAACTATGGTTAGTATCGGGGGGTACTAGCCATGGGAAAGTGAGAATACAGTAGCCCATCATCAATATAGATGGAATTCAAGTTTTATACAGTACCAAAAGAAGTGGTAGTTTGTTTTCTTGTACTAATGTTATCACAAGTTTCTGTTTAAGTTTTGTGTTGTGAAGTTTTCAAGTTTTGGGTGACGTTCTCATGGACAAAGAGATAAGGAGTGGAAAGAGCTCAAGCTTGGGGATGCCCAAGGCCCCCCAAGCCAAATTCAAGGACAACAAAAAAGCCTAAGCTTCGGGATGCCCCGGGAAGGCATCCCCTCTTTTCGTCTTCAATCCATCGGTAACATTACTTGGAGCTATATTTTTATTCACCACATGATATGTATTTTGCTTGGAGTGTCTTGTATCTTAGGAGTCCTTTCTTTTTTGTTGTGTCACAATCATCCTTGCTGCACACCTTTTTGAGAGAGAGGGACATGCACTCATCGTGATTTTGCTAGAATGCTCATAGTGCTTCACTTATATCTTTTGAGCTAGATACTTTTGCTCTAGTGCTTCACTTATATCTTTTGAGATAGATACTTTTGCTCTTGTGCTTCACTTATATCTTTAGAGCACGGCGGTGCTTGATTTGGTAGTTGGCTTATGCTATGAAAGTAGTCCCATGTGCTAGGTACCCAAAGAGGATGCAAAAACTTCCATCTTCATGTGCATTGAGTAGAAAGAAAAGTTTGGATTACTCTCAATTAGTTTTGAGACATGGATTCGGTAATATTAAAAGCTATGTTAGTAGGGTGTTGTGAATCTAGAAATACTTGTGTTGAAGTTAGTGATTCCCGTAGCATGCACGTATGGTGAACCGCTATGTTAGGAAGTCGGAGCATAATTGATCTATTGATTGTCATCCTTTGTGTTGAGGTCGGGATCGCGCGATGGTTTACACCTACCAACCCTTCCCCTCGGAGTATGCGTTTAGCACTTTGTTTCGATTACTAATAAAAAACTTTTGCAACAAGTATGTGAGTTCTTTATGACTAATGTTGAGTCCATGGTATAGATGCACTTTCACCTTCCACCATTGCTAGCCTCTCTAGCGCCGCGCAATTCTCGCCGGTGCACAAACCCATCAAATTCCTTCCTCAAAACAGCCACCATACCTACTATGGCATTTTCATAGTCATTCCGAGATATATTGCCATGCAACTACCACCGTTCCGTCTCATGACTTGTGTCGTCACTCTCATATTGCCATTGCATGATCATACTAGATCGTTGCACATCCCGGTACACTGCCAGAGGCATTTCCAATGGAGTCATCATCATTGTGATCTTTGAGCTTTGAGTAACTAAAAAGTGTGATGATCATCATTATTAGAGCATTGTCCCATGTGAGCAAAAAAAGAGGCCAAAGAGCCCAAAAACAAAAAAAAGAGAAAAGAAAAAAAGAGGCCTAAGAGCCCAAATAAAAAAAAGAGAAATGAGAGAAAAAGAGAGAAGGAACAATGCTACTATCATTTTCCACACTTGTGCTTCATGTTAGCACCATGTTCTTTGTGACTGAGAGCTTCTTGCTTTGTCACTACCATATGCTAGTGGGAATCTTCGTTTTATAACTTGGCTTATATATTCCAATGATGGGCTTCCTCAAAATTGCCCTAGGTCTTCGTGAGCAATAAAGTTGGATGCACACCCACTAGTTTTCCTCTTGAGCTTTCACATACTTATAGCTCTAGTGCATCTCTTGTATGGCAATCCCTACTCATTCACATTGATATCTATTAATGGGCATCTCCATAGCCTATTGATACGCCGAGTCAGTGTGACCATCTCCTCCTTTTTGTCTCACAACCACCACCACACTCTATTCCACCTATAGTGCTATATCCATGGCTCGCGCTCATGTATTGCGAGATAGTTATAAAATTTTTGAGAAAGTAAGAGTGCGAAAACAATTACTTGGCCAATTCCGGGGTTGTGCATGATTTACATTAGTTGTGTGAGGATGATGGAGCATAGCCAGACTATATGATTTTGTAGGGATAACTTTCTTTGGCCTTGTTATTTCGAAAGTTCATGATTACTTTGCTAGTTTGCTTGAAGTATTACTGTTTTCATGTCAATAGAAAACTATTGTTTTGAATCTTACGGATCTGAACGTTCATGCCACGTGAAAGAAGTTGCAAAGGACAACTATGCTAGGTAGCATTCCACATCAAAAATTCATTCTTTATCACTTCCCTACTCGAGGACGAGCAGGAGTTAAGCTTGGGGATGCTTGATACGTCTCCAACGTATCTATAATTTTTGATGGTTTCATGCTATTATCTTGTCAAACTTTGGATGTTTTGCATGCCTTTTATTTATTTTCTGGGACTAACTTATTAATTCAGTGCCAAGTGCCAGTTCCTGTTTTTTCCATGTTTTTAAGCCCTTTCAGAGGAGATTTTGAAACAGAGTCCAAATGGAAGAAAATCCCCAAAAAGATTTTTTCTGGAACGGAAGAAGATCGGGGGACTTGGGAGCCAAGCCAGAAGAGCCCCAGGGGTCCCACAAGCCCCCACCCTGCGGCCAGGGGGTGCGCCATGCAGGCTTGTGGGCCCCCTGGAGGTCCCCTGACCTAGATCTTGCGCCTATATATTCCCAAATATTCCCAAAAAAATCAAGGGAGCATCGTAATCAGTTTTCCGCCGCCGCAAGCTTCTGTCTCTGCAAGATCCCATCTGGGGCACGTCCGGGTGCCCTGCCGGAGGGGGGATTCGGACACGGAAGGCTTCTCCATCAACACCATGACCTCTCCGATGATGCGTGAGTAGTTCACCATTGACCTACGGGTCCATAGCTAGTAACTAGATGGCCTTTTCTCTCTCTTGGATCTTCAATACAAAGTTCTCCATGATCCTCATGGAGATCTATCCGATGTAATCTTCTTTTGTGGTGTGTTTGTCGAGATCCGATGAATTGTGGATCTATGATCAGATTATCTATGAATCTTATTTGAGTTTCTTCTGATCTCTCTTATGAATGATTTCATATCCTTGTAATTCTCTTCGAGTTGTGGGTTTTGTTTGGCCAACTAGATCTATGATTCTTGCCATGGGAGAAGTGCTTGGTTTTGGATTCATACCGTGCAGTGACCTCACCCAGTGACAGAAGGGGTAGCGAGGCATGTATCGTGTTGTTGCCATCAAGGGTAAAAAGATGGGGTTTTCATCATTGGTTTGAGATTATCACTCTACATCATGTCATCTTGCTTAAGGCGTTACTCTGTTCATCATGAACTCAATACACTAGATGCATGCTGGATAGCGGTCGATGTGTGGAGTAATAGTAGTAGATGCAGAAAGTATCAGTCTACTTGTCTCGGACGTGATGCCTATATGCTAGATCATTGCCTTAGATATCGTCATGACTTTGCGCGGTTCTATCAATTGCTCAACAGTAATTTGTTCACCCATCGTAATACTTGCTATTTTGAGAGAAGCCTCTAGTGAACACTATGGACCCCAGGGTCTACTCCACACCATATTTTCAGCCTTACACTTTGTACTTCGTTGCACTTTCCGCCTTCAGATCTCACTTTGCAAACAATCTTGAAGGGATTGACAACCCCTTTGAAGCGTTGGGTGCAAGCATGTTTGTGTTTGCGCAGGTACTCTGGACTTGACGAGACCCTCCTTCTGGATCGATACCTTGGTTCTCAAAGTGAGGGAAATACTTACTGCTCCTGTGCTGCATCACCCTTTCCTCTTCAAGGGAAAAACCAACGCAAGCCCAATCTCCGTCAACGTGTCAATTTCTGGCGCTGTTGTTTGAGAAGTAGCACCGCTCATGTTGTGAAAAGGGGCGGTCAGTATCTTCCATGCTAGGCGTGTTATCCTTGATACGTGTTTATTCACTATCATTCACGAGAAAGGGGCCGGTAATTGGTGTGCCCAGTTCCATGCTCAAATGGAAAAGATAATTGCAAACAAAACTCCCCGTGGATTGTTGTTGGTATGGATGGCACCCGAGGATTCGGCTATTCGTGGAGTGTGATTGATCGATGGTGTGGGAGTCAAAACTTTACTTTTCTGTTCGGGAACCTCCTATAGTATGTGTAGCATGGAAGATGGTGAAAACTATTGGTCATTACGTTGACAATGAAAGCACGCCACCCAAAATTATTTATCTCTGTCTTTAAAGCTTGAGCTCTGGCACCTCTGCAAACCAATGCTTTCCTCTGCGAAGGGCCTATCTATTTATGTTTCTGTTGAGTCATCCTCTTCTTATAAAAGCACCAATTAGAGAGCACCTCTGTCATTTCTATGCTTTGCTTTTAATTGTTATTGAGTATGACTGTGACTGGATATTCTTTGCCATGAATTACAATGTTCAGTCAGCCCTTGGTCTTTGAAGGTGCTGTGCATTTATGTTTTGCGGTCTCAGAAAGAGCTAGCGAGATACCATCTGTTCATATTGCTTCATGATTGTTTTGATTTAAGTGTTGACATTTGAAACTTATTATTATTGCTCGCTAGTTGATTATGCCATTGATATGAGTTCCTCTTGAGACCTAAATGTCATTGCTTATGTGGTTAGCTTGTGATCTTGCTGAAAATCTGAATATGGGTTAGACATAATTGCAACAACAAGATCAAACAGAGTTCGTAAAAGTTTTTCTTTTGTTTCTTTCAGTTTGTCAACTGAATTGCTTGAGGACAAGCAAGGCTTTAAGCTTGGGGGAGTTGATACGTCTCCGTCGTATCTACTTTTCCAAACTCTTTTGCCCTTGTTTTGGACTCTAATTTGCATGATTTGAATGGAACTAACCCGGACTAATGCTGTTTTCAGCAGAATTGCCATGCTGTTGTTTTTGCACAGAAACAAAAGTTCTCGGAATGACCTGGAAATTTACGAGGATTTTTTGTGGAATATATAAAAAATACTGGCACAAGAATCAACCGGAGGAGTGGAGCGAGGAGCCCACAAGCCCACCAGGCGAGGGCCCCCCTGGCCGCGCCTAGCAGGCTTGTGGGGCCCTCAGAGCTCCACCGCCTCCAACTCCAGCTCTATTTAGTCCCTTTCATCAGAAAAAAATCAAGGAGAAGAGTTCATCGCATTTTATGATACGGAGGCGCTGCCACCTCTTGTTCTTCCTTTGGAGGGAAGATCTGGAGTCCGTTCTGGGCTTCGGATAGGGGAGATCGTCGCCATCGTCATCACCAACCTTCCTTCATCGCCAATTCCATGATGCTCTTCACCATTCGTGAGTAATCTCATCGTAGGATTGCTGGACGGTGATGGGTTGGATGAGATCTATCATGTAATCGAGTTAGTTTTGACGGGGATTGATCACGAGTATCCACTATGTTCTGAGATTGATGTTGCTACTACTTTGCCATGCTTAATGCTTGTCACTAGGGCCCGAGTGCCATGATTTCAGATCTGAGCCTATTATGTTCTCGTCAATATATGTGTGTTCTTGATCCCATCTTGCAAGTTGTAGTCACCTACTATGTGTTATGACCCGGCAACCCCGTAGTGACAATAGCCGGAACCACTCTCGGAGATGACCATACTATGAGGAGTTCATGTATTCACTAAGTGCCAATGCTTTGTTCCGGTTCTCTATTAAAAGGAGAACCTTAATATCCCGTAGTTTCCATTAGGACCCTGCTGCCACACGAGGGATGGACAATAGATGTCATGCAAGTTCTTTTCCCTAAGCACGTATGACTACATATGGAATACATGCATACATTACATTGACGAACTGGAGCTAGTTACATATCTCTCCGTGTTATAACTGTTGCATGATGAATATCATCCGACATAATTATCCATCACCGATCCAATGCCTACGAGTCTTTTCCTACTAGTCCTTGCTATGTTACTCTGCTGCTACTGTTACTGCTACTGTTGTCACTGCTGCTACTGTTACTGCTACTGTTGTCACTGCCGCTACTGTTACCATTGCTATTGTTGCTATCACACCACTTTGCTACTGATACTTTGTTGCAGATACTAAATCTTTCAGGTGTGATTGAATTGACAACTCAACTTCTAATACTCGAGAATATTCTTTGGCTTCCCCTTGTGTCAAATCAACAAATTTGGGTTGAATACTCTACCCTCGAAAACTGTTGCGATCCCCTATACTTGTGGGTTATCAAGACTATTTTCTGGCGCCGTTGCCGGGGAGGCATAGATCTATTCTCTGAGTCACTTGGGATTTGCGTCTGCTGATCACTATGAGGAATCCGAGAGATCCAAAAACTAAAGTCTTGCCCTCAACTACGAGGACAGGTAAGGGACTGCCATCTAGCTCTGCACTTGATTCACCTTCAGTTATGAGTAAGTTTGCGACACCACCTCCTGCTAGAAATTTTGATGTGTCGCCTGTGCTTGATGATGCTACTTCTGTTGTCCATGATGCTTGTGATGATGCTTTGCTTGATACTGCTTTGCCACTAGGTGCATTCCTTGATGCACAAATTGCTAGAGTTGCTGCTAGATGTGATGATACTTCTGAAACTGTTGAGATTATTGAAGTAGAACCTGCTATTTCTCCTGTTAGAACTAGCTCTCCTAGATATGAATTGCCTGATATGCTTGAGGATTATGTTATGGAGGGTGAGATAGATCAGGACTTTCTTTCTTGTAAGGATAGTTATGATCTTGAGAAATTACTGCGCAAGTGGAAAGAAAAATCTTTGAACACTAGGATGAAATACGACCCGAAGTTTGCTACTTCGCCTATATTTGTGTACGATAAGGATTATGAATTCTCTGTCGACCCTGAGTTAATCACTCTGGTCGAATCTGATCCTTTTCATGGTTATGAGTCTGAAACGGTTGTAGCACATCTTACCAAATGATACGTCTCCGTCGTATCTACTTTTCCGAACTCTTTTGCCCTTGTTTTGGACTCTAATTTGCATGATTTGAATGGAACTAACCCGGACTAACGCTGTTTTCAGCAGAATTGCCATGGTATTGTTTTTGTGCAGAAATAAAAGTTCTCAAAATGACCTGAAAATTTACGGAGAATTTTTCTGGAATTAATGAAAAATACCTGCGTAAAGATCCACCGGAGGAGGTGAGCCAGTGGGCCACAAGCCCAGGAGGCGCGGCCACCCCCTGGCCGCGCCTGGTAGGCTTGTGGGACCCACAGAGCTCCACCGCCTCCAATCTCAGCTCTATATATTCCGTTTTGCTCGGAAAAAAATCAGAGAGAAGGATTCATCGCGTTTCATGATACGGAGGCGCCGCCACCTCCTGTTCTTCATCTCGAGGGCAGATCTGGAGTCCGTTCTGGGCTCCGGAGAGGGGAAATCGTCGCCATCATCAACCTTCCTCCATCACCAATTCGATGATGCTCTTCACCGTTCATGAGTAATCTCATCGTTGGCTTGCTGGACGGTGATGAGTTGGATGAGATCTATCATGTAATCGAGTTAGTTTTGACGGGGATTGATCCCTAGTATCCACTATGTTCTGAGATTGATGTTGCTACTACTTTGCCATGCTTGTCACTGTGGCCCGAGTGCCATGATTTCAGATCTGAACCTATTATGTGGTCGCCAATATATGTGTGTTTTAGATCCTATCTTGCAAGTTGTAGTCACCTACTATGTGTTATGACCCGGCAACCCCGGAGTGACAATAGCCGGAACCACTCCCGGAGATGACCATAGTATGAGGAGTTCATGTATTCGCCAAGTGTTAATGCGTTGGTCCGGTTCTTTATTAAAAGGAGAACCTTAATATCCCATACTTTCCATTAGGACCCCGCTGCCACGGGAGGGATGGATAATAGATGTCATGCAAGTTCTTTTTCCTAAGCACGTATGGCTACATACGGAATACATGCCTACATTAGATTGACGAACGGGAGCTAGTCACATATTTCTCCGTGTTATAGCTGTTACATGATGAATCACATCCGGCATAATCATCCATCACCGATCCAATGCGTAGGAGTCTTTTACTACTCGTCCTTGCTCTGTTACTTTGCCGCTACTGCTGTCACTGTTGCTGCTGTTACTTTGCTGCTACTGGTTACTGTTGCTACTGCTGCTGTCACCCTACTTTGCTATTGATACTTTGTTGCAGACACTAAATCTTTCAGGTGTGGTTGAATTGACAACTCAGCTGCTAATACTTGAGAATATTCTTTCGCTTCCCCTTGAGTCGAATCAATAAATTTGGGGTGAATACTCTACCCTCGAAAACTGTTGCGATCCCCTATACTTGTGGGTTATCAAGACGTTTTTCTGGCGCCGTTGCCCGGGAAGCACAGCTATATTCTCTGAGTCACTTGGGATTTTCGTCTGTTGATCACTATGAGGAATCCGATAGATCCAAGAACTAAAGTCTTGCCCTCAACTACGAGGACAGGTAAGGAGCTGCCATCTAGCTCTGCACTTGATTCACCTTCAGTTATGAGTAAGTTTGCGACATCACCTCCTACTAGAAATCTTGATATGTCGCCTGTGCTTGATGATGCTACTTCTGCTATGCCTGATACTGCTTTGCCTGATGATGCTATGCTTGATACTGCTTTGCCTGATGACGCTATGCTTGATACTGCTTTGCCACTAGGTGCATTCCTTGATGCAAAATTGCTAGAATTGCTAATAGATGTGATGATACTTCTGAAACTGCTGATACTATTGAAGTAGAACCTCCTATTTTGCCTGCTAGAACTAGCTCTCCTATGGCTGAATTGCCTGTTATGCCTGAACGTTATGTTATGGAGGGAGAGATAGCTGAGGATTTTCTTGCGTGTAAGGATAGCTATGATGTTGAGAAACTACTGCGCAAGTGGAAAGAAAAATCTCTGAACGCTAGGATGAAATACGACCCGAAGTTTGCTACTTCGCATATCTTTGTGACCGATAAGGATTATGAATTCCCTGTCGACCCTGAGTTAATCACTCTGGTCGAATCTGATCCTTTTCACGGTTATGAGTCTGGAACGGTTGTAGCCCATCTTACCAAACTGCACGATATAGCCACCCTATTCACTAGTGAGGAGAAGATCCGCCACTACTATATCCTCAAGTTGTTTCCTTTCTCGCTAAAGGATGATGCTAAGACCTGGTTCACTTCTCTTACTCCTGGTTGTGTGCGTAGCCCCCAGGATATGGTCTACTACTTCTCTAAAAAATATTTCCCTGTCCATAAGAAGCAAGCTGGCTTGCAGGAAATATACAACTTTGGTCAAGCTGAAGAAGAGAGTCTCCCACAAGCTTGGGGGAGGCTCGTCCAGCTACTAAATGCTTTGCCTGATCACCCTCTTGAGAAAAATGAAATACTTGATATCTTCTATAATGGACTTGCCATTGCTTCCAAAGACCACCAAGATAGTTGTGCTGGTTGTGTTTTTAGGGAACGAACTGTAGAACAAGCTGAGATCCTATTGAATAACATCTTGTGCAATGAGAATGCTCGGACTATTCTCGAACCACCTCCTAAGCCAACTCCGAAGAAAAGAGATATTCTATTCCTCAGTCCTGAAGATATGCAAGAAGCCAAGAAATCTATGCGAGAGAAAGGCATTAAATCTGAAGATGTCAAAAATCTACCACCTACCGAAGAGATCCATGGTCTTGATAGCCCGATACAGGTAGTAGAAGTAAATTCTCTGTGTAGGTTTGATGAGAGTGATATTCCTTTTGATAAACCTGCTAGTTTATGCCTGGATGAATTTGATAACTTTGTTGCTAAACAACAGAGTTTCAATGATTATGTTAGCAGACAATTGGAACAGAATGCTCGTATGCTTAGTCATTTAAGTGCTTGTGTGGACAGAAATGTCAATGATCTTAATCTTCTGAGTAAACATGCCTCTATGGTTACTACTCAGGTAGAACAAGTACTTAAGGCTCAGAATGACTTGCTCAATGAGTTGAATGACAATTCCGTCAGAGTCCTCACTAGAGGCGGTAGAATGACCCAGGAACCTTTGTATCCTGAGGGTCATCCAAAGAGAATTGAACAAGATTCTCAAGGAGTTAGCACTGATGCACCTAGTCATCCTAGAAAGAAGAAGAAAGATGATAGGAACCTGCATGCTAGCAACCCTATTGCTGCTACACCTGAGAGTCCAAATGATGTCTCTGTCTCTGATGCTGAAACAAAATCTGGTGATGAACATGAGCCTAATGATAATATCAATAGTGATGTTCATGTTGATGCTCAACCTAGCAATGAAAAGGATGTGGAGATTGAACCTGATCTTGATAACCCACAGCCTAAGAATAGAAGATACGATAAGAATGACTTTGCTGTTAGGAAGCATGGTAAAGAAAGGGAACCATGGGTTCAGAAACCCATGCCCTTTCCTCCCAAACCATCCAAGAAAAAGGACGATGAGGATTTTGAGCGATTCGTTGAAATGATCAGACCTGTCTTTCTGCAAATGCGTTTCACAGATATGCTCAAAATGTCTCTGTATGCTAAGTACATGAAAGATATTGTGACTAATAAGAGGAGGATACCGGAGGTTGAGATTTCCACCATGCTTGCTAACTATACCTTCAAGGGTGGAACTCCCAAGAAACTAGGTGATCCCGATGTGCCCACTATACCTTGCTCCATTAAAGGAAACTACGTTAGAACTGATTTATGCGACCTTGGAGCCGGTGTTTGTGTTATGCCTCTCTCTCTTTATCGTAGACTTGAACTGGATAAGTTGACACCCACTGAAATCTCTCTGCAAATGGCCGCCAAATCAAGTGCTTTCCCTATTGGCATTTGCGAGGATGTGCCTGTTGTGGTTGCTAATGTCACTATCTTACCAGAGTTTGTTATCTTGGATATTCCGGAGGACGATGCCATGGCGTGTTGGGGAACGTCGCATGGGAAACAAAAAATTTCCTACGCGCATGAAGACCTATCATGGTGATGTCCATCTACGAGGGGGGATAATCGATCTACGTACCCTTGTAGATCGCACAGCAGAAGCGTTAAGAAACGCGGTTGATGTAGTGGAACGTCCTCACATCCCTCGATCCGCCCCGCGAACCGTCCCGCGATCCGTCCCATGATCTAGTGCCGAACGGACGGCACCTCCGCGTTCAGCACACGTACAGCTCAACGATGATCTCGGCCTTCTTGATCCAGCAAGAGAGACGGAGAGGTAGATGAGTTCTCCGGCAGCGTGACGACGCTCCAGAGGTTGGTGGTGATCTAATCTCAGCAGGGCTCCGCCCGAGCTCCGCAGAAACGCGATCTAGAGGTAAAACCGTGGAGATATGTGGTTGGGCTACCGTGGCAAAGTTGTCTCAAATCAGCCCTAAAACCTCCATATATATAGGTGGGAGAGGGGGGCCTTGCCTTGGGGCTCAAGGAGCACCAAGGGTTCGGCCGAGCCAAGGGGGGAGTCCTCCCCTTTTTCCCACCTCCTTTTTTCTTTTCTTTTCCTCTTTGATTTTCTTCCTATGGCGCATAGGGCCTTCTTGGGCTGTCCCACCAGCCCACTAAGGGCTGGTGTGCCACCCCCAAGGCCTATGGGCTTCCCCGGGGTGGGTTGCCCCCCCCCCCCCGGTGAACAACCGGAACCCGTTCGTCATTCCCGGTACATTCCCGGTAACTCTGAAAACCTTCCGGTAGTCAAATGATGTCATCCTATATATCAATCTTCGTTTCCGGACCATTTCGGAAACCCTCGTGACGTCCGTGATCTCATCCGGGTCTCCGAACAACATTCGGTAACCAACCATATAACTCAAATACGCATAAAACAACTTCGAACCTTAAGTGTGCAGACCCTGCGGGTTCGAGAACTATGCAGACATGACCAGAGTGACTCCTCGGTCAATATCCAATAGCGGGACCTGGATGCCCATATTGGATCCCACATATTCTACGAAGATCTTATCATTTGAACCTCGGTGCCAAGGATTCATATAATCCCGTATGTCATTCCCTTTGTCCTTCGGTATGTTACTTGCCCGAGATTCGATCGTCAGTATCCGCATACCTATTTCAATCTCGTTTACCGGCAAGTCTCTTTACTCGTTCCGTAATACAAGATCCCGCAACTTACATTAAGTCACATTGCTTGCAAGTCTTGTGTGTGATGTTGTATTACCGAGTGGGCCCCGAGATACCTCTCCGTCACACGGAGTGACAAATCCCAGTCTCGATCCATACTAACTCAACGAACACCTTCGGAGATACCTGTAGAGCATCTTTATAGTCACCCAGTTACGTTGCGACGTTTGATACACACAAAGCATTCCTCCGGTGTCAGTGATTTACATGATCTCATGGTCATAGGAACAAATACTTGACACGCAGAAAACAGTAGCAACAAAATGACACGATCAACATGCTACGTCTATTAGTTTGGGTCTAGTCCATCACGTGATTCTCCTAATGACGTGATCCAGTTATCAAGCAACAACACCTTGTTCATAATCAGAAGACCCTGACTATCTTTGATCAACTGGCTAGCCAACTAGAGGCTTGCTAGGGACAGTGTTTTGTCTATGTATCCACACATGTATATAAGTCTTCATTCAATACAATTATAGCATGGATAATAAACGATTATCTTGATACAGGAATTATAATAATA